>NC_079157.1:80056860-80367971 GCF_947563725.1 Argiope bruennichi | reverse complement strand
AAATTTTGAGACTTAAATGTCTCATAATATGTGCGTAATATTCCGTGAATAATGTCTCAAAGTCTCATAATGTGAGGTAAAGATTTTAAACCTTTCGGTAAGTATTTTTAGTGACGTCAATGCTTTAGAAGTCTTTTCCTCGCTATACCAGTTCCTTTATATACAGGGTGTTTATTTAGTCCCGGACCCATTTTGATGTTTAATAACTCATAAAATAATAAAGATAGATTAAAATTAATAACATAAATGGTTAAATAGACTCAAAAAGTTTCATGACCCTTGTCAATGAACTTCCACGTGTGCCCCCTTCGTCGCACGGAGAATATCAAGTCGATAGTCAATTTCACGCCAGGTAGCGGCAAGCATGTCGGCATCAACAGAGCCTATTGCGGTTGTAATTCTGGCTTTTAGGTCATCAATGTTCGACACTCTCCTCCTGAAAACGTTGTCTTTTACAAATCCCCAAAGGAAAAAGTCCAGCGACGTTATGTCAGGTGATCTGGGTGGCCAAGGAATTGGACCTCCTCACCCAATCCTCCTCGCAAGGACGTCCGGAACGTTTCTTATCTGCGATACTTCCAATTTCTAGAAAATTCTTTTTCCACCGCAAGATGCTGTTTTTGGATGGAGGATCTTTTTGGTAAATTCTTCTGAAATTTCTCTGTGCTTGCACTATCGATTTCGTTTCTATGAACCACCATAAAATCTGTGCTTTCTCTTCTGGTGTATGCATTCTCCTTAATATCCGCTCGAATAAAACATCACATACAAAAGTACTACATAGAACAAACACATCAAAAGTAAACATAACACTGCAATAGTTGCCAAAAACAAAAGAGAGAAAAATGCAATTAATAAGCAGACGATATTTAGAAAAGTACAGATATTTAGAGTGGAAAATGAAATTATCTGAAATTAACCACACACGCAGACGATATTTACAAAAGTAAAAATATTCAAACCTGAAAAGGAAAATATATGAGTTATTCCATCAATAAATGCCATAAGTTTGTTTATATCTTCATTATTTTATGAGTTATTAAACATCAAAATGGGTCCGGGACTTTATAAACACCCTGTATAATGAAACTGAGAACTTTGGATCTCAAAAACTCCTTGTTTTAAATATAACCCTTCTAATTAATGTTAATCAAATCATTTAACACTAGTTTTCTTTGTCTGAAAAAGGAACAATTGATAATTCACTTCTAAAGAAGATTCTAATGTTGATCTTAAAAACAGTTCTTTGTTTTAAAAAAATATTATTACGGTAGCTCAATATTTTCTTGTACAAAACTATCTTGTTCTATTTAATTGACACCTTTCTTGTATTATACAATATTTCTACACACATTCCTTTTTATAGTTTAAAACATTTCCTCGGAATTGATGTTTTCATTGATTAAATTTTTTGTTTATATTTAATAGTTATCAATTGTTAAAGCAAATCAACAAAGAAGGAGCTTTATAGATTTTAAATATTAAAAGAAATCTATATTTGTATTATATTTCCAAATTGTATCCAAATAACTTTAAATTTTCTCTCACGCATTCTCTCTCATGCGTATACATAAGCTAAATGAATTAGTCCATTATTGAGGCCCCCATTAAAAATCATATAAATTGCAGCACTTTATATTTCAACGAGATTTATCAATATTCCTTCAGCGGTTCTATGTATTTTCATCACCTATGTAGACTATGACTAGATATTAACTTATAGGAATAACTTTGTTTAAACGATGTAACTTTGCTGCCAATTTTGAGAAAATAAATTTTATATATTTTGTATGTTCCGATGCTGCCAAATAATCTGAGCCAAATCTGTTTCACTGCCAAAAAGCTTGTTTTTTAATCTCTAAGCAATAAAAAAGACGTGCATCGTAATTTTGAAAATTATTAGTATTGAATATTGCTACGAATCTGTAATGTTGCTTCCTAGCACAGTTAGTTCCATCGAACGAAAAACAGTTTTACTGTCTGCTCAATTGGAGCCTGATCGGATGCTGGATTAATGACACCCGGACTTGGCGATAAAATAGATGATAATTGAATATTCGTGAATTTTGGCGATGGGACCAATAAGAGGCGAGTTATGCTTAATTCTTCGTGAGCCTTCTGTGTCCTGCTTCGGGAGCTATAAAGGGCCGACTATCGCCAGTAGAAGTCAGTCTTATAGTGAATCAACGACGAATGAGTTGAATCAGTCCAGCGAAGCGCAAGTGTTGAGTGGAGCTCGAGCAATGAATGGACTGAGAATTGGTACCCTTCGCCGAGTTTTGGAGACAAGTATTGAAGCCGCATCGAATCGTGTGTGGTGTAGCGCATAGTCGTGAGTCGGCAACTGGGTACAGCTAAAGCGAGGAGCCAGAGAAGAAGAATAGCAGGCATTTGGAGAGACTTTAATGAATAGTTACTTAGATTCCCTCTTTCTCCTTCATTCTGCCTGGTCGCTTTGTGAGTTGTGATTGTTGTTTACTACTGATTACTATCTGTGGTATGCTGCTCGTTATGAGTGTGCTGCTGTGTAAAGCTTATCTGCGTCTAGACTGCATTTTGTCGTCTGCATCTCAGCTTAATAAACAAGGCTACTTGTCATTGAAGTTTGGTGGTTGTGTCACCATATACCCATTACAGCGAACCCGTCGATTTTAACGGAATTATTTCCGAAACAATATTATATTTTTATTGTAAAATTCAAACTTTACATTTTAAAGTTACTTTACGTTTTTACAAACACGTTTTTAGCGTCCTTTTACCGATCATCTGTCGAGTCACTGTACTCATTACGCATGCAGTGGCTCACCCTGTTTAACTCTGATCCGAGGATGAATAAATATTTCATCTTATTCTGCATAAAAGTCTGTTTTCGAAGAAGGAGAAAAGAACAAGCTGAGCGTTTTTAATCAAAATTGATTATTCAATATCAACAATTTGCAAAATCATGAGCATTTATTTGAATTGATTAGAGTGAAACGCAAAGTCACCATCAGCGAAAATCGATTCAGAGATCCTATGCTATTAAAATAGCGTACTTATCTATAGAAAACATACAGAATATATAAACGTAGTTTAATTTTAAAGACACGATTTGTTTGGAGTTATTTGAATTCCTAGTTATAATATACATAGGGGAATATATCAAATTAGTGAGTGTATGTAGATAGGCACCCTTTAACAGGTATCATGAAACTACTTACTGCTAATTTCACATGATTGTTTTCCTGTATCATAGGTGAATGACGGTGGGCATCTACAATCTCCAGTTCTATCTTTGGCGCCAATGTAACATGTTTGTCCTTTACTAGAGCATTGTGCCTGCATATCGCCAACACTACAAGGATCTGAAACAAAAATATATCTTGATATATATAAATAACAAGTATATAAATATCTATCTATATATCTTAAAGGAACTAATTTATTGAAAATTGAGATAAATTTTAAAATATTCTTCAAGAATAATCTCGCAGTTGCCTTTTCAATGTATCTATTTCATAAAATAATTGTAATAAGCATACATGATGCTTTTTTCTCATGTAATGATATAATTAAGGTTATTAATAATAGGCCAATTTTTTCTTTCAGTTTTTGAGAAGATTTAAAGAATAATAACTATCCATCTTACATAAATGTGCGAAGAAAAATGAAAAAACGTTCTTTAATCTTTGCCGAAAATTTAATTAAAAATACGTTTTAGCATCACATTATCGGTATTCTATTTGCATCTCATCGTTAGTGGTCGTTTTCTCTCTCATGTTTCTCGAAGTAGTCCAAGGTAATATACGAACCAATCAGGAAAACGAAATTTATTAATTTGATTACGGAGCAAAGTCCAATTATATATGCTTTTCCTTTGGCACAGCAGTATTAATTGTCAATCCTCAGTCATGTCCATGGGGGGGGGGAGGCAATATTGGCCAATATTCATAAAGAAGTGCGGGAAGAGGGAAGGGACAAGAAATTATTGTACAAAAAAAAAAAAGAGTTCAAAAATTTTATGAGTGTTATCGCTGCAAGAAAAAAAAACCCTCCATGGCTGATTTTAAATTACAGGAATTATTTTGGTACATACAAATGGCTAGTAACTGTTGCCTGATGATAGGGAAAAATCAGAATTTAAATACAACGATATAGAGTTTGCTAAATGTGTGTAAAAATTTTGAAGGAATATAATCTTTAGAGAAAGGAAATTATAGGAAGTTTTTTTTTTTTTTGAAATTATGAACAAAGTGAGGGAAGGGGATAAGAGAGTATTTTTGACAGATTCTATAAGGGATGTAAAGTCATCTTTGTATGCCCCTGAGCCAAAAAACACCTAACTGATGCAAATTATCACAGTTGAGGAGTACAAAAGTACTGATCTAAGCCAAGTACACCAAGTACAAGTAGAGATGATAGGATAATGAAGATAATATTTTAAATAGAACCATACTGAGTTTGCTAAATGTGTGTAAAAATTTTGAAGGAATATAATTTATAGATGGTGGTGGAAAGAAATTATAGAAAGGAAATAATTTTTTTGAAATTATTCACGAAATGGGGAGAGGCTAAGAGAACATTTTTGACAGATTCTACAAGGAATGCAATGTCATCTTTGTATGAGCCTAAGCCAGAAACACTTAACTGGCATAGTTGAGGAAAGAAAACGTACTGATCTACTCCAAGTACATCAAGATTCAAAGATGGTGGAAAATTGAACGTTTAGTTTCATAAGATTTTACATTTGGTGAAAGTGGCTGATTGTTTACATATTTTGAATGCTGCCAAGGTAATAGAAAAACTCCAAATCATTATAAACATTTGTTATAATATTAATTGATTCTATGCTGGTTATTTGTAAACTTCTTTAAAATAAATTCTGTAAGATGGGGGGGGGCTATATTAGGAAAACAAGAACTTGCATCCTGAATCACGCGATTTCTCATTCGCGCTCGTGGTTCCTTTCCCTCCTTTCCTTTAGCATGAAAATGCTATTTTTTTTTCAGGAAGAACTTCATCTAAATTGAAAATAAATAAAGAAATTATATATATTTCAAGGAAAATTACTACGGAAGTTTTGCTTATTGTTTGAAGTTGTTTATTTCAAGAATTGATTTTCAATAAAAAATGAATATTAAAAATATATATATTAATTTGAAAAAGACCATTTTAGATTTACATTTTAGCCTACATTAAAAGGTATTTAAAGGTCTTAGAAAGAGAGGGTATTTTCTTTAATATCATTGATACCTTAATTTTGAATAATTTGTGCAAATATACCAACTTTGATGAAATTAAAATTAAAAAAAAATAATGTCTAAAACAAATATTAACAAATCCATGAAAAACAATACATTACGGAAAACATCACATTCAATGAACCGAAACTGATTTATTATTCACTTACAGAATTAATTGTTAGTAGATAATTCATAATAATTTCACTGAAATTAAGGATATATAAAATTGAATGTATGGTAATATGGCTTATCTAGTTGGTTATTATTGCATTTATATCGTTTGCTTCACAACAGAAATTAATTCAATAAGATCTGTATCTGCATATGTGCTAAAAATAATTTTGATACTATATTCCCAAATTCATTAACATTCATGCAAGCTTATTAATATTGCAATTTTGGCTACTGATTTATATTTCTGAGAACATATATTTGTTGTTCAGACATATAATACCATCAGAGATGTAAATAGTATATCATGAACAAAAATACTTAATTTGCGAATGCTAAACTTATAATTATTTATTTTCATAATGAATAAACATGCACTTTGGTATTTATAACTATCTATTAAAAATATATAAAATGTGTTCCTAGAACGTGCCCCTTTTCTATTAAAATCCAATGACTCAAAGCGTTTTCAAAGCAAACAGGCTCTTATAAATGGGATATTTTAATTATGACAAGAGAAACATTGATTCGAAATCGGTTTTAGGCTAAACTTCGAATGTTGGAACGTTTCTCAAGCTTTTAAGATCTTTAGCATACCTTTCATTTGAAGTGCAATGGGGTGAAATGAAAAATTAGCAATATGATGAATTATTTTTAAAAAATATGTTTTTAATTAATTTTTTCATACTTAAAAATTAAATAAAATTTTTTTTAAAAATGTTTCAACTATCAAAATTTTGATATTTTTCTTTTTTATGCAACTTTATCTAATAATAAATACAAATATTTCCTTATGGGATCACAGAAAAAGTGTTATTTAGCTACAGGATTTGGCAACATCTACAGAATCTAATGGATCACGTGATTTCAGTTTTCATATGTAAAAGAACAAGTGCAATTGGATTTTAGCCTTCTTGTCGATGAGTTAAACATGAATCTCTGGCGTGTCGTTAAATATTATCGAAACAATGTAAGAAAATAAATTTAGCTGGAAATGAATCAAGTGAAGAAATTTTTTAAAAGGCATTCAAAAATTACTTGCTTCAAAATACTCGAATTTTTTTTGCATAATTGTATTTACTCAAAGGTACTGCAAACAGGATATAAAACTTTCAAATTACTCAGTTTGTAGTTTGTATTTCGTTTTATTACTGGATTAAATTTTAAGTGTGCTATACTATTTTTTTATAGTTTTTCTAAAAGATATTGCACATTGTTTATCTATATAACTGCAAGCATGTTATTTATTTTAAAATTCAGTGCTTATCAATCATCTTGTACTTTTGTAATTTTTTTTAACTTCCAGTTACCTATTGAATATATCTTTATCGTAACTTTATTTATTGAAATAGACATTTTCAGAGCAACCAATGTTATTCGGTATTTCTTAGGTTGAAGGCATTAAAACTATCTCAATTTAATAATTTTGTTAGCCTAAACAACATAACAAATTCTTTATTGTGGTATATAAATTTAAATTATTTATTTTTAGATTCTCTTTATATGTCTTCAAATTCTTATTTTCTCTGTGATGCTCACTTTCATGATTTTCTTTGCTAAACTCACTTGATTGTTGAATTCGTCTTCTAAACGCTTACAGAATCGAAAAGAAAGGAAACTTTTTTTCATGGCCAGTGATTTTTCTTCTTTGCTGATTTAAATTAAAGCAACAAAAACAACTAAATCAAAATTGCTTTTTTTTTTACCATAATCATGTTCAGAAACAGAGTGTCCTCATTTTACAGAGCAAAGTAAGCAGGATTTGGGTAGAAAGCTTCAAAAGATTGCTTAATAACCCTCCTTGGGATAGTCGAGCAGGCGAGAGTGCCCCTAGTTTAGAATATTTTTAAATTTTACAATAAATGGAAATTGATATCTACCAAGGCAGCCTTTTTCATTATCTATATATCCTTTAGGGCAAACACATTTGTATCCGTCATTTTTCCAATCATCTACGCATTTTTCTGCTCCTCTGGTTTTGCATTCCTTTTGCACATCTTCATCAGAACAGGATCTTACTAAACATAGAACAAAAAAAAATATTTAATATTTATTAAATAAATTTTTTATATCAATAATAAAAATAAACATAACAAAAATAAATTTTTTTCATTTAAAAATTCATTATTTTGAAAATCTCTCGTAACTGTAGTAATTCACAATACGAAAAAATCAAATTTATGAAAAACAATTCGTTTTAATTAATGATAATCTTTTGTTCCTCATTTTGATCCAAATCTGATAGTTAGAATCCTGTCCACCTTCTTCGCGAAGGCACGCTAATCTGCCTCATCACCAATTAGATTGATTCAGCAGAAATC
Organism: Argiope bruennichi; assembly: GCF_947563725.1. Lineage (NCBI taxonomy): Eukaryota > Metazoa > Arthropoda > Arachnida > Araneae > Araneidae > Argiope > Argiope bruennichi. The sequence continues at coordinate 80,360,257 of NC_079157.1, read as the reverse complement.
TTGTTTCATTACAATAATAATGTTGGCAATAAACCTTGGTGAAAGGGTTGTATAATATTTCATGCTAGCCATATCCAATAATCAGTTGGCTCACTTTGAATACTGGTTGTTGCACTTTATTTATACTGGTTGATTTGTATATACTGGTTGTTACAGTCTTTTATGTATAATTTGATATACAGGGTGATTCAAAACTTATTATTCAAATTTCGTCGAGAGGTATCGAATATGCCAGGAAACTGATTTCACATAGGAAAGTATGCCCTGAAACGTCATCTGTATGGAGAAAATGGATAAGTGAAGTGAACACTGGAAAAAGTACAGTTATGTAGTAGCGAATGTGACTTTCATTCCAACAAGGTAAAAATTGCCAAAGATCAGGAAAATTCTGCATTGCATTGAAAATGATATCCTTAAAAAGACATTTTTTTTTTTAAACTTTAAAATAATGCGAATATCAGTTTTATTCAGTAATATTTTCTGGAATTATTGATGATATATTGTTTAATCTACAACAATTCCTAAATACCAGTATTTTTTCAATAATATATGCCAGATTATTGCTTAATTTTAACAAAAATTTCAAAAAAATATTTATTAAAAATTCCTCTTCCAATGTATATTTGCGCCAAATTTTTCAATTGTAAGTCAAGTAGTCTGATCTATAGAGCGCCAACACACATGCCTTCAGATATTTTGTGCGTCACTATAGTTTCTTGCCATGGTATTACAGAAAATTTTTTTAAACTGAAAGTTTGATGTTTGGTCAAGCATTAGACAGCTTTATATACATTTAACTTTTGTATGAAATCTTTTATATAAAAAGAAAATAAATAAATAAAATTAAAGAACAGCAACTGGGAAAATAAATATGCTTACAGTCACAAGTAATTCCATTGCCGGCCAGTTTAAATTTTCCCGTACATTTGCATTTGCTGTCCCCATCTCTCTGTCTAGATGGACAAACAGTGGCTTTCAAAACACATTTTTCTGAAACCAAAAAACATAACATATTTCATTAGGAATAGAATAATTCAAATGCTCATAAAGAAGTGACACAACCAAATTATATGAAATAAATCACAATTTCATCGTTCTGCAGAATGTCTCAATGTTCACATTTGCTTTTTATTTCCTAAAGAGTCGAATTCCTAAGTTTCAATTTAATCTGAGATTATCACCAATGCCTTTCAAGGCTTTGATGGATATAATAATTTATTCAAAGCTGATATTACAGTTTAAGACACAGTTTTCATAGCCTTAATCCCACAACATTTAAGTTAATGCGATAGAAAATTATATTTAAATGTACTGATCTCTGTTAGTCATAACTTAGCAAGTTATCAAAGATACGTCAATTAATCAAAAAAAAAAATTGTAAGTTAATCCCACAACATTGTAAGTTAACGCGATAGAAAATTATATTTAAATGTACTGATCTCTTAGTCATAATTTAGCAAGTTACCAAATATACGTCAATTAATCCCTCAACATTGTAAGTTAATCCCACAACATTGTAAGTTAACTCGATATAAAATTATATTTAAATGTACTGATCTCTGTTAGTCATAATTTAGCAAGTTACCAAATATACGTCAATTAATCAAAAAAAAAAATTGTAAGTTAATCCCACAACATTGTAAGTTAACGCGATAGAAAATTATATTTAAATGTACTGATCTCTGTTAGTCATAACTTAGCAAGTTACCAAATATACGTCAATTAATCCCACAACAGTGTAAGTTAATCCCACAACATTGTAAGTTAATGAGATAGAAAATTATATTTAAATGTACTGATCTCTGTTAATCATAACTTTGCAAGTTACCAAATATACGTCAATTTTTTCCTTAGTGAGTATTATGAGTGAGAATTCCTTAGTGATACGTATAAATTATTTAAAGTATAAGCAACAGTACACTGTCAGCAATTTAATTCATAATAGGTTTCAGTTAATCAACAAATAATTATATTGTAAAAGGTCAAGAAACTTTCCATTTTAAAACGAATGGCATTTTGTGAAAATATTTAAACGGTTAAACATTCTATTGTCTTATATTACATGAAATTAATAGAGGAATTCAATTATTTGTAGTTTATGTGCATGGTTATTTGCAGAAAATGAACGATTATGAATCATTTACATGAAAATTTATTTTAATAATATGTGCTTTATTAATGGCTGAAATAACCCCTTTAATTGAATATAAGTGATTAACAGTTTTATGAAGAGTACTGAATATTTGAAAGCGGTACTCAGTGGTATAATATAAACTAAGATATAATGAATTATGCTGTCAAGATTAATATTATTACTAATATAATTAATACAGTTATGGAATTTCTACTTTTAAAATCACACAAAGCATTAATAGTTAATCTCATTTTTATTTCTTTCAAAAAAAAATATCTAAGTTGCGCAAAAAATGAACATTTATACTTGAAAAAAAAATCGTACATGAAGACAGAAAAAGGAATGTTGACGTTTTTTTTCCAATTCTTCTATGTTAAAATTATTTAAAATCACTTAATTAATTGAAGTACTTTCGCAATTCGTTATTTTATTCTATAGAAATTTTTTAAAAAGCTTTTTCATTCGGTGTTAAGCCATAATTGCCGGATTTCTAAAAAAGGATAGAGATTTAGGTGTTTAAAATAAGGAAAACCAGTATTATTTTGCATCATTATTAATGCATTGCTACACCTAGTACGCAAGTTTGTAAGTTCTTAGCATGTGATAATCCGACGCTAATCTATATACTTATAATAAAGCTCAATGTGTGTGTGTGTGTGTGTGTGTTGGCGCTCTACAGGCCAGGTCATTTGACATACAGCTATCAAATTTGGTACATGTATACCTTAGAGGTCGGGAATGTGCACCTGGGGTCCCTTTTTTTGAAATTTTAATAAGAATTTTAATTATTAGTTAAAAACTAACTTTCCCGCCAAAAAAATCTTCCATTTTTCCCACCGCCAACTTTTCCGCCAAAAAAATCTTCCATTTTCCCCACCGCAAACTTTCAGTTATTTTTTTCTCCCAACAGAATTGAGGCTAGGGTTAACATTTTTCGGCGGATTATTTCAAACGATTCTGTTTATTTTCTTAATGTTTTATGCATTTAAAATTAAACATTGTTAATTAATCCATGTTTCACATTCATTCTGAAGTACTTTTGAATTAAAATAACACAGAATAAAGGAAATTAAAAATGTATGATCTGCATAGCGTTACCCCAACTGGCGTAGAAAAATTCACGCACTTGCGTTAACGTAACTGGCGAAGAAAATTCACGCATGCGCATTGTTTTCTGACTGTTGACATGGCAACCAATGGATGATTTAAATTATTTTTAGGTTAATTGGATGCTTTTGTAATTAAATTGTATTTGTCTTAGTTATATACTTTTTTGTATATGCTTATAGTTTTAAGTACATCGTTTTTTAAGTATTTTTTTAAACCTGTTTTCGACCGATTATTTTAAACGATTCATTTTATTTTTTTAGTGTTTGATGCATTTAAAATTAAACATTGTTAATGAATCGATCTGTTCATGATGAATCTGAGAAATTTTTGTTGACAAATTCTTGAGATATGACATAAATTAAGAAAGATATTCTTTAGTGTCCATAAAGTCTAAACGCTCAGTGACTCTATTATCAGTAATCATAGTATTAAAAAAATGCTTTCTTTCAGAAAAAATATTATTATATTAATTGCAGATTAATCATTTACACTTTAATTTAAAGCATAATTTCTAGGAGGGGTAACAGAAAATGAGAGAGATACATATCAGGCTATGACTGAAGGCCCTTATAATATTATGAGTGAATTATATGACTATCAAAATTTGAAGTTTTAAAATATTTTGCCGAAGAATCTATTAAAGTTGGAATTGCGTAAAATATTTAATGGTACGACCGGAGTTTAACCTCCTGCTTGGAGCAATTTTTAAAAATCGCCAACAACGACCTTGCGAAATGTTCAAAAGCAAAGGAGCAGATGTTCAATTATAGTGCATAATAAAGATTGCCAGATTTGGAGCGTTATCGCAACTTGGCGAAGAAGGGGGTTAAACTCCGGTTCAACCTATTTAATTTTTAAAATTTAAACGAACATTAGCATTGGCGAACCGGCTGGTCGCCAAAGGCGGCTAGTTAAATATATGAACACATTTTCAATAATTTACGTAAGTCATATCCGATTATAATCGCCTTATAATTTTTTAAAAGTTTTGATTAGTTAAGGTCTAAAACAGTAAGTATTTTTGTTTATGATATATTTAATCAAGTACATTAATACAATAATATGAAAATTTTAAATACGTATTAAAAATAATTAAAACGCATGTAATATATGAAAAAACATTAATATAAATAAAATATTATTAAAACATTAACTTAATATAAAACAGGTCCTAGAGTGTTATTCTAAGTTCAACGTACAAACTGTTAGTGGAGATAAAGTAAACTACCCCCCCCCCCCTCCCAAATCACTTAGAAGACTATGGCTATTGACATCAAAAAGGTGAAATAGCTGATGCTTTCCGCTCCTGCTGCAGTTAGATTTCAAAACTATAATTTTTTTTAAAAGCCTTTATCTATTACTTGCTTTTCATTTCTGTATCTTCATGTGTCACTTAACTCGTTCGGTGTCGTTTTCTATCATGCATTTCTGCATAATTATAGACTATTTTTATGCTTTGTACTTCCTTAGTTGTATTAGTTATATTTTATGTCGAATTTCAAACTATTCTGTACAAGTTATATTGTAGATAAATTAAGTATATTGTGCAACATACTCGTATTGTAATAATAGAATAACAGTACAAGTTTGGAAGTCTAGAAATATATATATACATACGTGCGGTTTTGTTCAATTCAGCATAAGTAGGATCGCAAACGCAAGTTGCTTCAGCTTTTTCAGAAGCTTTATAGCACCACCCAAGGAATCCGCAGTCCTTTTCGCATTTAGTTTTATCATCTTTGTATTCTGAAAAAGTCAAATAAGAGAATATTTGAAATTCAGGCAAGACAGAAGAGAGAGAGAAAGAGAGAATTTATTTTATGATTCATTCCGAAAAACATGTTACATCCATTTAAATATGAATCTTACAAAAGTATGCTTAAAATTGAATCAAAGGCTTTCAGAATGCAAGCCTCACAATAAAAACTTTGACAAATTAGTAATTAGTAATTCTACCTAAACTACTTACTCCTTGAAATGAGTATTTCAGGTTTTCTCATAATCTAGCTTTAAGTGAGACTTTCAAGAATTTTGAGTTTTTTTTCTTACTTTTCAGATAGTTTCAAGCAATTTCACCCTTAAATGATCGCAACATTCTCGGAACATAAAATATATTCTAAAGGGTGTCCCAAAATTAACGCAAGATTTGAATTTATCACCATTCGTTCAATAAAGTATTGGTAACTCTATTAAAAAAAACCATTTGACAGCTGATAGTTTAGAGTTAGTAAAAAGGGAGCGTTACATGATAGAACAACGTGTTTTCCTTTTTGAGCAATATTTCAATGATAATGAAAGTCTGGAAGCCACAGTTCAAAAATTTGAGAATTTACTCCCTAGATCGCGTGATTTAGCACCACTGGATTTCCTTTTATGGAGTTATTTGAAGTCAAAGGTCTATGTCAACTTGTCATCAGGCACGTGTATATTGAAGGAGGGAAATCAGCTCTGCATCAACGAAATTCATCCACATTTATGCAAAATGGTCATAGGAAATTTCGCAAAAGGCGACGTATTTTCCAGCAAAGCCGAGGAGGTCATTTTCCCTATGTAATATTCCATACATAACCCTCTCCTGTATACCTAACGATTCAATAAAAAAATATAAATAAAAAAACCATGTTTTTTAATGATTAGTAATTAAAGGTTACAAATTGCAACCGTGTCTATTAAATACAACGACCACCAGAAGGTTGGCAATCTGTTTCATACCGAACATTTTTATATTGACGAATCTTTAAGTTTTTATTATGATCGCGTTTATAATTTTCTTTTTGTTTAATGGCTATTAGGTCCATAATTGAGTGGATTTATTCAATTTCGCAGGTTCTACGTTTCTGCAATTCATCTTCCAATCAGAATAGGAATGCTCTAGGTCGAGATTCTACTAAGCTAGAATGGCAACAAACTTGCTTATTTTGATCACTTGCAATGTTCACACACTCGATCGAAAAGGTTTGTATTCTAATTGAAAGATTTGTAACATCTTCTGGCACCTGCCGGATACCCTAAAAGTTACATTAATAATCCAACGACAGCTATTACAATAATGATCCAACAGCCATCAGCTGAGTATTTTATTTTGAATCATCAGATTAAATCAATTTTTTGATCGCAGTCGTTTAATTTGCAAACATGCCTGATTTATGTAAATGGTAACCTGATTACATATGAAAGTCAGTAAAAATATTGGTTTTCCACAAAGCGATATTGCCATGCGTAATATAATTGTAACTGTAATTTTTCCTCTCCTATAAAAAGTCGTTTTGTTTCAAATCGATGTAGTCATTCTTTTACATTCCTTCCTCAACCATGGTGAAGGAAGGATGCAATTTATCGAACGGATTTTCCTCTAGGTATGAAGAAAGCACTGCTGAAAGCAGCGGGAAGATTCGGCTGCTCCATCAAACAGTAAAATATCAGTCACTCGCTGGTCTGATGGGTCAGAAAGAATGGGGGCATTTATAACTACAGTACACTCCAAAGAGATAAAAAATTGTTATACAAATTTACACGAAAAGGAATTATCGGAAATGTTATGGGAGAAAAGACGAATACATATAACAAATATACAATCAAGGCTTTAGTAATAATCGTGATTGCTCCAAAATAAATAAATAAAATTAGGAGAAATTGAAGGAACCTTTAAAAACCTTGAAGATATATTGAGTGGAATGGAAATATGTGTAAAGATTCATCATTTTCAAATCAAAAATAAAACGGATAGAAAAAAAAATAATTGTTACGACATGCTTCGAAGTAGCGGGTTTAAATATAAATAAATTTAAGAGAAATAAAAAATATATATAAATAAAATAAAGAGAAAGGAAAGAACCTTTAAAAAACTTGATGATAATTGAACGGAATAGAAATATGTGTAAAGATTCATCATCTTCAAATTAAACAGATAGGGGGAAAAAGTTATTGCCACGATATGCTTCAACGTAAAGGGTTTATACCACGTCGCAAGATTCTAGTTATAAAACAATTGGCAATGTTTTATACATCCACTGCATCATGTTTTGAATTATCTTTTTCACATGATCGCTCGTGGAAAGACAAACTCACTTCAATTGGACAGACTCCATCCAAAATTCCATGCAAATCTAAAATTTGTGTGTAAAAAAAATTTCATGCCAGGTTTACACTCGGTTCGATATAAGGTGGCCAATAGGCAGAACATGCATAGAAATGATAATAAATGTTGTTCAATCGATGGCAAGTAATTGTCCTGACGGGACAACAACATGCAGCTGTATTGTATTTTTTTCTTACTGCGCATGCGTTTGTAGAAGTAGGCGGTTTTTTTGTAGAATTTGGCGGGTTTTTCTTAAATTTTCATTTATAGATTAATTCCGAAATTTTTTGCTCTATGTTTTTTCTAATGCGAGGTTGTGTTTTTTTAAATTTTATTTGCCATTTCTTTTCTATAGTTTTTCAAATTTAAGTATGTTGACATTTTTTTTTTATTTCACCAAGTTTCTTTGGGTAAATATCCATCATTTTAATACGATACGCAATGAAAAAGAAAAATTCAGGGACGACAGAACGGCAATTTATAGTCAAGCAAGGAATGTCTGAATATATCTTATAAAATTGTGGCAAAATCAGCCTTTTTCTGCGCATGCGTTGCCTACTGGCAGTCTTCTAACTGGCCCGGTATCATACCAGGTTTCATTCATCAAGATAACGAGGTCACTTTTTTAGACTGACATAATAACTTTTTTCCCGTGCGTTGAACGCACAAATTTAAAAAATACGAAATTTTTCACAGACTAATGAAAGCAGTCAAAAGATTGAATTGCGGAAATTGCTACACATACTAAATTATGAATGTGAACAAATTTTTTAATGATACTTACTACATTCGCCGTCTTCCTCATTGCGGGTCATTCCATCAGGGCATTTTCCCTTGCAACCTTTCCTTTGACCAGGCAAGAAACAATTTCCATCTACGTAGAGAAGAAATTCAATAATAAAGGCTTTTTATTATTTTGAGTCATGAAATTTTTACTGTTTTTCAATTCATTTAATTTTTATCCATTTTACCAATAAATCTATTCTAATCAAGTGCCTTTAGTTAATTTTTAATTCATTATATGCAATATATACCTCGTAGTGGAAAAATGTTCTAAAAAGGTGCATATAAATTCTATGTTTTTTTAAAAGTTAAATTTTGAAAAATTATGAATTCTAAATTTTTTATACAGCATCCTGAGGATGATAGTTGTTTAAAATTAATGTGAGATATACTTAAGAAAAAAATATCAACTTTCGATCCTTTGAAATTTGTGGATCACATTCAAAATATCATCGTAATTTTTTTGTATTTATTTAAAAACCAAACAAAGGATCACAAACAGATATACAGGCCTATTTATCTATTCGAAAAATAGATTTTGTAAATAATGAAATATTTTAATTTTTGCTACTGTTATCATCAATCTGAAGAACGGTAATTAAAAAAAACATTTCTACAATAAAAGTTGCTCAAAATGTCTTGTTTCGCCTAAAAAAATACGGAAAAACAACTCCGAAATATAGCTTTCTTATATAATATGCAAAATTATTAATAGAATTATTTACATGTCATGGGGAAACGATTTATCTGTTATATCTACTAGTTTTAGATTCTCTTTCACAATGTATATTTTTTTGAGAAATGCTAAATAAAATTATCCAAAAGATTGAAATCTGGCTATAGTACTATTCATTCTCCGGTTCTCTCGATTCAGTAATGTTAGTTGCAGTTCTGAAATTAGAGTGTATCAACATCTCAGCATGTTGAAACCACGTTATTAATCAATCTCAAACGGGAAATAATTCCTTCATATAATTAGATAATATATGAAGGTTGTAATATAATTAGATAATATAGGATATTTTCATACTGAGTAAAAATTAATCATCGAAGCGATATAATCCAATTAAACTATTCATGCATATTTTGGATAGGACATATCAGACAAAAGCATATACCTATTAATAGAATATTATGAGGGCTTTCTGGAGACAATAAATGATTATTGTAAAAATACTTTCTTGTCTTGCCTATAAATTCTGATTGATACAGGATATATTATTCATTAAAGAATTGGTTTGCTTAAACTAAAACTGCAAAAATCAAAGCATAACTCCTGATCTCTATATTCAAAACACGATTACAGGCATACAAATAAATAATTTTATTCTGAACAAATTTTAATATTAGGGTCTTTCCAGCGAGCTGTAGAACCTCATATCTCGTAATTAAAAGAAATCTAAAACCTAATAATGCATTAGAATGTAATTTCAGTTTTATACTAATCCTTAGGAATTTCTTTGAAGTGACAGCTAGAATGACCTTCAAATAATGAGATTTAAAACTTCATAACACTACCAGTTTCAGTTGTAAAGGTATTAATTATATGTCATAAAAATTATTTTATGATATATAATTAATAATATCGGGGAATAATATAAAAATGTTAATTCTGTAATTTTTAGAAATATTTTTCTTGACTCAAACAATATATGTATTTCAGCTGATAATATTTTTCCAGTTACTATTAGGTTATATCTAACAGTTTATATATTAACTCTTGTTCCATAATCAGGATGCCTATCCCGCATAGGTAAATTTTTTTTGAATGCAGTAAAAACATGTTATTCCATATAGAAATTTCAAATAAGAAGCAATTTTCATGATTTTATGAATACTTTATTCTTTGAGAAAATATGTATATCATATTTTACTTGATTTAATATAGCATTTAACAATTTTTGTTTTCCTTTATAGGGCATAATTCCGGGGAATTGAGAAATAAAATTTTTTATAGTTATATCATGATAAATTGATGATGTAAATACCAAAACATCAGACGTTCATTGATTTATCATTTAATTTATGAAATAAGCTGTGATTTACCAGGATATGTTTATCAGAGATCGTTCAGAGGAAACTGAAAGTGGTAAGCATATTTATCACTGAGCGATAAGGGTAAAAATATCATCGAATGCTCAATATTAAATATACTTACCACTTAATTTTAGGTAATTTAAAACAACTTTACATGGTTTTTTTAGTTATAAATCATGAAATTATTTGGAATTCAAATTCAGTAATGTCTTACATTAAAGTTTGAAGCTCACTTTGTATTTTTTAGATTTGATGGGTGGATTGCTACATAAAAATAAAAAATGTCCCAGTCTTATTAATAAAATTTTAGCCACGTTTTGTGTTAATAAATAAGCTAAAATGTCGTAAATTATAGTATTCAAATACTAAATATATCGAAAATAAAGTCAAAATATGCATAAAATCATTAACAGGAAGATTCCGAATGTTAAGATATTCCAACTACATCAAAAGTTTTTGTCCTTTTTTAAAAGTGAATGTTGAGTTTAAATTAAAAAAATTAAAAAGAAATAATGATAATTAAATATTAGAATGTTTTAGATATAAGGAACACAACACAGTGATGTTACATTTCTGAAAACTTTTACATGGGTTAAAATTTAATGACAAATGTTAGAACTTAATGTCCTCTACGAAAACCCTTACATTGTGAACGGGCAGTGATAAGCATAATTTCCACTTTTGAATATAAATTATATTTAACTGTAGATTTAATATATTTCTGAGTTATTAAGATAGCTCAATCAAATATTAAGCATCCGATTACAGTATTTACCTTTCTACAATGCTTTTTTGAGCCCTCATAAAAAATCCTTTGCAGGTGGAAAGAATGTATACCAGAGAACTATGAAGAGTTAAACAATTCACCAACCACAGATGATTATAAAGTTAAAAAAATATTACGAATTACCAAGTTTATAAATTCCTATAACAGGTAAATATGAAAGAGAAGCTATTACCTTGACATCTTTTACTAAGGTAAAATTTGGAATCAGACTTGCAGGAACATTTAACCAATCCGGAATCACTGTTTTCTTCGCACTTTGTATCATTAAAGCATTTATCAAGACTGCACAAATCCTGTCCTGCAAAATATTTTACAGAAACATTAGTTCTCAAATAAAGATATTTTTAATAATAAAAATAAGAAACTTGTTCTTGTGGTTCAATAATATTGATCCACCACAAATTGGAATTTTATTTCATTTAAATAGATTTGTTACCAGTGTATTGCTTATTTGTGATATTCATGTTGATAGCAATACGCAGCATTAGGATCTTATTTATATACATTATATTAGGGAAGACATTATTTATTATAAATTAGGAAATGTGAAATAACCTTGTAAGTGATTACAGACAAGTTCAGTTCAGTTTTATTGTCCTATTTTAAAGCAACATTAGGGTGATTTTAGGATGGACCTCGTAGTTTTGAACCATGGTTAGATGGCAGGGACGACACCTGAGCCAGCATCTTCCTCTCCAAGTTTCCACATGACACCAACGGGAGGACGTTTGGCGCCAACAGATTTAGCATGCACCAGACCCGCTTGCACTACGCTTCTGGATGTGCGACTCTGAACCCGCTTCGACATTGGAATTGAGTTTCGAGCCTGAAAGACCCCGGTTCCGAAACCAAGTTTAGACAGTGTGAAATACCCTTCTCCAGCGCGAAAAACTTTTTTACAAGACATATTTATTTGTTATGTCAACAATCATGGAATCAACAGATAAATAATAAATCACGTTGCATACAACCTACGATTACATCCTGGTCTTGGTAATCCAATGCGTGAGCTCGATGTCAAATTGATAAGACTCCGCATTGGTCATACTCATTTAAGGCACAAATATCTTCTATTTGGTGATAGAGCTCCTCTATGTTTGAGATGTTAAGTGATTTTTCATTTCGTCATATTTTTATTGAATGCCCTGATTTTAATCTTCATCATTTACGGTTTTTTTTTTTTTTAAATCCTTATTACTGGACGTGCCAACTTTGTTGGGTGAAATTCCTCCCAGAAATCTTTTTAAGTTTATGAAAGCAATTGGTTTTTATCATTTTATATAAATTCCATATTTTTAAAACTTTTTTAACACATTACTGTCTCGTTTTAAGGTTTTAATATAGACCTTTAATGCATCTTTTGCTCTTACTAAAGGTTTTAAGTTTAAATTAAAAAAATCTTTTATTTATCATACGTTTGGCGCAGTATAGCCTTTCCTGGCCCTCATGCCATTAAAGCAGACAACCAACCAAACAAACGAAGCCGCGACCTCACCACCACTCGACCGCACCCCGTGATTAAAGATAAGGTAATCAATCAAGGACTAGACCCATTTTATAAATGAAGAACTTAACTGGATGTTGCCAGATATACTTACTTAGATACACAATGCCGCTAAATGTGTGACAGGAATCATAGCTTATTATAAATATTATTACACTTCCCATTTTAAAAGTTTAATGACTAAAACATATTAACTAATAAAAAGCATTTGAAATAATGAATGAATAATTATAAGAGTTAGCAATATTTTAGTAATTTTGGCTGGCGAATAACACAGCCAAAGCGTTTTAAATAATGAGGAACCAAATAACTTTGGTTGGAACTCACTTCAGGATCTCTGGAAGAACAAGGGTCATTAGGAAATCTTGATTGTTGTGAGGGAGTCTTAGCAGGATTCTGAGTAGAATAGACTGGTGCAGGACGAACAATACATTCCTGTTCTTTTTTGGGGGGAAATATAAGCTTTGATATAATTGATAACTTTTGAATTTTGCCTTAAAATATTCCCCTCAGATGTAGTGACAAAATAATTTGGAGAACAGGAAAAAAGAAAAAAAGAAATGGTAGGAAGAACCAATTTCGACGAGCTGTTTTTAATTTAACGATGTCACTTTTTACAAACAATGAAACACTTTTGTTCGAAGTCTTGGTATTCGATTGTTGTTTCGCTCATTTGTCGTAGAGACCCCCAATGATGATTTTCTAGATAGACATTGAGATGAGTAAAGGATATAAGGCACGAGTACGATGTTCAAAATGTCGTTGAGTGGAAGAAGGCAATTCTTTACGGAAAATATTTCGTCAGTTGAAGAGACATGATTTGTGATCATTTTTTCCTATCTTGCATTCTTTTAAAATGAATTTGGCTATTTGTGCATAGCTCTCAGCTAATCCATTCGATTTAGGATTATAGGGGTTTAAGCTTGATGTTTGATTCCCCAAGCACGTACGAAATTATGAAAAGTATGTGATCCATACAGTGGACCATTATCCGACTCTAAGATATCTCATATTCCATGGGTGACATATCTGTCTTTTAAATAATTAATTATAACTTCAGAGTTAGAATATTCGAGCCATATAAATCAAAATATCTGGAATAGCGATCAACTATTCAGGTAAGCTTAAATATATCTGTAGCGACACTGTCAGAGGAAACAAGGCCCTGGTTTCATCAATAAAGGTTCTGTATTGGGAGAATTGGAAGTTTGTTAACACACTGGACAGTTTCAGACATTCATTTTTAGGTTCTCTTAAACAGTCTTCTTTGAATAAAAGATTATCGTACTCTGATAATTCTATTATATAGTTCCAATACTTTCGAAGCTAATGTGGAACTTCATGGATAGAATTCGGATAGCTATTCATAATTGAAAACTTGAGTTAATGCAATTCTGTATCCTCATTGACTGCAGACAAATGTTCAGGATTGATTGTTATCGGAAGTGTTAAATCTAAAAAGAGTTCGAAAATTTCTTATTCTTCAATGGATATTTCTAAGGATTCAACTTTGCAATAAAATTTTAAGGCATCATATATTACAATATTTGAGCATCGTTATACACCATTTTTGGAGAATACATAAGTGTATGAAACGATAGACGTTATAAACAAGGTGATGCTGATTGCAAAATGTTTTTGGCAATCGTTTCTAAAGGCTTGTGACTGGTTTCAATTTATTTACTCATATTTAATTTTATGACTCCGAATGAAATAAGTCACTCGGAAATGACTGAAAATATAAAATGACTTTATTTACACTAACTTTATTTTATTTCTATGAAGGGAATTATTTACTTATAAATAACTGAAATTATAAAATAAATTTAGTTATCCTTATTTTTTTTACTTTAAATTAAATTATTTATTCAAACTGGTTTTTCAATTAACTGTTTGTGTAAGGTAAATTATAAATGCTTTGAGCCAAGAAATTATTTATTATTAGGATCACTCAACTCTTTAGTTGAAAAAGTATTTTCAAGGAAAATCAGTCATGAAATAAATAAATCTGAAACAATTGGAAAAAAAATTTATTTTTCAGCTGTCTGAAAATATATGAATTATGAAATAATTCTTTCTTAATTAATTGTATGCATTAAAAGAAATAGCAAATTTAAATAAGTAGAATAAGTTTAATAATGGAATAATCTTTGTGAAATAATTATATATATTTTTTATTTGAATTAAAGAATAAAATAATTGTTGCAATTGAAATTAATATTGCTAAGGGATTGTTAAGTTTCACAGTTAAATTCGAAAATAACATATCTCACGATATAAACTTTCTCATTCATACCTTATTGATATGAAAAAATTTAGCTAATTACTTCGAATTGTTACTTTTGCTTTGCAATAACTTATTATCCTCACCATAATCTACCACACTCAGTGGCACGACAGCCCATGACCTACAATGCTTAAATCTGCTTTCGTGACAGAGGGACATGAAATGCAAGGCCCTCTGTGGTCGGCTTAGCATGGAACCCCAAGTGTTTAGTTCCCAAGCTTGCTTGGTCCTCAGTTTATCGACCCGCGGAAGGAATAAAAGATCGAGTTGCCCTTGCCCAGCCCAAGGATCGAACCTCGGACCTGTGCGTTGGGGGTACGAAGCACTACCCCTACGCGACCGGGCTTATATTCACCAAAATCACCTTTCTTTAATATTGTGGTTTAAATTTATTTTTTTATGAAAAAATAAAAAAAAAGTTATTCGAAAATTCTGACTTTATTCAACCTAAATGTTTCTTTATGCACAAGTGTTATTTACCAGTTTCTGTCAAATGCAAAGACTTTATTATTGTATTATTATTTTCTACCTTCTATCTACATGACAAACCCTCTTTTTCACATTCAGTTAAGCTCTTTTCTTATTCAGTATTAAATAAATTCCTTTTAAAATAAAAAAAAAACCGATGAAACATTTGAAAAATAATGAAAATTAAATTCAATTATCTGGCCTTTACGAATTTTTTCAACATTATATACTATTTTGATTCATTTTTTAAAATTTTAAATAATTGTTTCGATTACAGTTATATTATTGTATTTATTACATTATATTATATTATGTACGCACACACACACACACACACACACACACACGCACACACACACACACACACACACACACACACACACACACACACACACACACACACACACACACACACACACACACACACACAAATTCTTTCGTTTTGTGTGATATTCTACTGTATAAGCTTTATGGTTTGTTTTACTGGCTAAATCAAAGCAATGAAATATTATGATTGATTTGAGTCAATCATGTAAAGTCACTACTTACGTTCGCATGTTTTGTTCACCATCTTGTAATTTTCCTTGCATTTACAAGTTCCACCGCTGCAGTCTTGATTCTCACCACACTCAGCCTTGAAACATTTGTCGATTGCTAAAGAATTAAAAAAAAAAAAAAAACTGTGAACAGGGACATAGCGAGGGCCTGAAAATACCAGCTCTAGAGATCAGTTCCACCAACTCATCGAAAACATATTTTTAAGGCTGTATAATATGCATATCCCTTTACATCTTCATAATATAATGTATAATATACTTTTCGGTTCAATTAATTTTTAACTTGTTGTTGTGTCACTCGGTCTGATATTTTTTACATGTTTTTTTATTAATATGAATTAACTATTTAATATAATTGTCAAAAAAAATCCACTAAAATTATTTCGATATTTCAGTATTTGTGAAAAAGTGTTAATACTTATAACATAAAATATTTATAGTAAAGTCATCACATTTTCACATTGACTAGTATAGGCTAAGCAAAATGATTTTTTTAATATGAGAGATTCTTTTATATAAATTATTATGACATGCAAAATTTTACTATCGCTTGAATTTTTATTTTAAATTAAAATGAGAAAGTTCCTTGCATCAAAGAATTTTTTCTATAAAATATAGAATGCTCCAATCGATTTATTAAAAACAGCATAAAGCTAATTTTTTTTCATATACTCTTAAAAATTTTGAAAAAATATGTTATAAAAATTAATTGAGAATTTGAGTAATAATTGAAATATATGTTTGCAGGATATAGAGACGATTACCGTTTCAAACAGTTGATGTAAAACCCCACAAATCATTAATAAAAAATAATTCAATATTAAAATTATTTTTTGATAACATGGAACTTTTAAACAATTTTCAGCTTAAAGAGATGTTTTTCAATATCAAGTAGGAAAAAAATCTTATTTAAACAT
This sequence comes from Argiope bruennichi, assembly GCF_947563725.1. Classification (NCBI taxonomy): domain Eukaryota; kingdom Metazoa; phylum Arthropoda; class Arachnida; order Araneae; family Araneidae; genus Argiope; species Argiope bruennichi. Next base: position 80,343,595 of record NC_079157.1, on the reverse strand, counting down.
CTTTTTATCCACGATTTTGACTATTTTAAATTCAGTTTGCTAAATGAATCGTTGACGCACGTTCGATGAATGCATAGTTCTTAGGTGATAACAATTATCTATTTAATTTCTTAATGAAGTCCATCCTTATGCTTTATGATATTTGAATAAAATTTATTAAATAATTTGCGTTCCTAAAATGTACGAAAATTAAAAGCTTCAGATTTTTTTAAATACAGATTAACAACTGGAAGATTATATCACGTAAAAGAGTTAACGATGTATCTTTTATTTAAGCTTATAAACTAAAGCAGAAATTTAAAATAAATTTCAAAAATGAAAATAAATATCTCAAATGCATTGAAAAGGAATTTTTATTTTCTCGTATATGAAATATTTAGAGAGAAATTATTATAATTGTCAAAAAAATTCGAAATCGAAATTTTGATGAATCTTTACGTTTCAGATATTCTTGAGTTCAATATGCACATTATTGTTACCAAGTCTATTTGTCTGTTGATGATAACTCAAAAAATCTTTGAGTGAGACGAATAAAATTTGGCATATGGTCCATGCTTCAAAATTGTAAATTTCTTACAAATTTTGAGTAAAATGCATTCAGTGAATGTCTATGTTTCCAACTAATCGAAAGAAAGTTAAAATAATAGCAACAAAATAGAGAAAGCAAGATGGACAAGATTTAATATGTTTATTTATCTTATAAAATGCAGATTTTCATCAAATTTTGAATAAATTCTTTCTAAAATTTGATCGTATATCCACCTGCACTTTTGCATGCATGTAAAAATAGTACTAAAAAGCAAAAGCTAAATAATTCCCTTAAAATCTGTTAATGGGATGAATTTTCTATACTTTTATGTGTTTGTACATGCGATAAACTCAATGTAAATGCGAAATATCAAAAATAAATAGCAGATAAATGTAATTTGGTACCCGGTTTTAGCGTCTAAAATGTAAACTTTTATCAAGTTTTTAAAGGATTCACTGTATTTTCGCATGTATTTAAACACGATTACGCAAAATCGCAATATATCGTATAAATGAAATCTAGTTGAGCAGTTTCATCACCTAAAATATAATTCCGAAGAAAATTTGAAACTAAATCTATCAACAAGTTGACCGTTGTTGTTACTAAAACTGCAGTTATGTGGTAAATTTTTGTTTCAATCGGTTAAAAATAAGGTATCCAAAATGCGTATTATATTTTCATCTATTATACAGCGAAACATATTCATATGCGGTATTCTAACAATAAAAATATGCGCTGTTGTCTCAATCAAAATCCACAATTTTTAAACGAAGGCAGAGATAAGAACGCTATTCAGGGACATAAGAGAAAAATCCAGAGAGAATTCTTCTAATGATTTCTTTTACAATTAATAACTGGAAGTTTAGAAAACTCTACCTACACCATTACTCTATGAAGCTTTCATTTAGAGTTTTTTTTTCTTTTGAATACCTAGAGTTTCTAATATGACTTTTAGACAAAGTTCAAAAGAATCCAATTCAATGTTTGTTCAAAGTTGATGGAAAACCAATTATGATACACTAAATACTCTTTCATAAAACAATGAATGCAAACATAACTCCGAAACAACCAGAAGAACAATATAGAAGGCAAAATGTGAAACGTTTTGTAATTTATATGCTATTTTTATATTCTGCGTAACAGTCAATAAACTTTGTTTAACCCTTTTTTGCATGATTGTTTTCTGTTTTTGTGAAATAAATCAAAGTGATATAATTCATGCTCTAGATTAAAGGGGAAAAATGTTTAAAAAGTTATAGTATAAATATATAATATAAAATAATTAAAAATATAGTATTATAGAAATATCCATCGTTATGCAAATTTACAAGTTAAACTCGGTACAAAATCTTCCATGTCCCTCTCTTTTAAAATTCTCCACTCATTATCACTTTTATGCAAAACAAATATCAGATTAGTTATAAAAATATTCAAGAAATCGCACTTTTCTAACAACCAAAACAAACAGCGAAATGACAAGTTCAAATCCCATATGAAGATCATAACATTTGATTTTTTTGACAGCTACATTCTCTATCATGCAATAATCGTGAAAAAAGTTACCAGCAACAACCAATGTACAGTACACTTGTTTTGAGTACAGTTTTTTGTTCACTAAATTTAATGATAAAAATTTTCATCATCATGCATAGAAGGGTTCAATTCTTGAACCCTATAATTAATATGAAATGACTTTAATCCTTCTAGGAAAATTTCTGAATAAATTCTATTTTTATTTTTACTGATTAAGCTGCAAAATTATTTCTTGATTATTGAAACAGTAATTTTTAAAAAGAACAAAGTTTAAACATTTGAAATTTTTTAAAAAAATAATCTTGGACTCACGAATTGCAAATATCAAAAACAACTTTGAATTCCTTTCTGTAATTTAATACCTATAATTTGAAATATATTTTAGCTAGTAAACTATAAAAAAATTAATAAATGTTTCTTGAAAACTATGTATCACACAGCTAAAAGAGTTGCTTGATAGGTTTTGTTTTCCAGTAATATTATATTTTCACCTGAAATTACATAGCTTTGTGCAAATAGTTTTCATAAAAGAGTTTACAATTAACATCATAAATTTTTACCTACTAATCGTTTTAATTAGGAATTATATATACCACAACACCTTTAGAGGTTTGGGAGCCAAGAGTTGTCTTTTGTATCGCTTTTATCAATTCAAAAACAACCCTTTTTTTTAATGAATCTAAAATTAATTTTAACAAATAGTAATATTGGGAATGCCAAAAATTGGTACAAAATCATATATTTAGAAAATCTACTAAAATTCTCATGTTTAATGAATAAAATTGTTGAAGCATAAAAGTCAACATTTCTTAAGTTTCCATTTTTTTTTCGACATTGATCGTTGTAAGATATTTATTCAGAAATAAAATTTTTTTTATAAATAAAAGGAATATTATTTTTTTAATACAACCAGGGCTTCATGAAATTCTTTATGTGATTATGTAAGCAAAACTCTCTGTTGATGATAAATAATAATTGGATGTAATTTTTTTTAATAATGGAATTTTTAATGCACCAAATAAGGTACCATAACAATGGAATAAATATAAGGTCTGATGATAGTGAAAGGCTATATTTTAGCACAATTTCGAAAAATAATCATTCATTGTACATTTTGATATGGTCTGCTTATAAAAAAAGTCCTAATATTGGAAGAAATTAATATATTTGTTCTTATAGAATTTTAAAACTTCATTACTGCAAATTCATGATATACAACTTACGACTGCAAGTCCTCTTTGTGTAATCGTAATACTTATCGGCATCCGTGCATTTGCAGGTTCCAACTCCATCTTTGTACTCACATGTGCTGACTTGTGTGTTGCATCCATCTTGACACCATTTGGCTATTTGAAAAGGAAATTATAAAAATGCATATAAAACATTTTTAAAGTAAACCTTTATTAGTGCATTATAAATAGATCTGATTTTTTTTTTTTTTTTTTTTACATATACATAAAAGCAAAAATTAACCCATTTTCACACAACATGCAAGAAATCCATCTTAATACGTTTGAAATTTTTGCAAGTAATTTGTTAAGCAATACTGTTTAAGTGTTCTTTCTTATTTTGTAATTTGAAGCTAATGTCATTTTAGATAGTTATGAGAGCTCCACTCCACGTAATACAAGCATACAAGATATATATATATATATATATATATATATATATATATATATATATATATATATATATATACAGTAGACTCCCAATTATCCGCGGGGCGGGTTATCCGCAGAGCGGGTTATCCAGGGGAGCGGATTATCCGCGCCTGACGCACTAAGATTTTTTTTTTTTTTTTTTTTTTGCTTCCAAGCAAAGAGAAAATGTTTCCAAAGCAAGAAGCAAACACAAATGACACTGATTTCTTCAAAAAGGTGTAGTTTTACAGTTATGCTTTTGTAATTACATAATACATTACAGTATTAAAACAGTACATATGTATTGATTTTTCTGTGCATCCTTGACGCCTCTCGTAAGTACAAAGTACTTTTCTCTTTTCATTAACAAAATGCATTTTAGGTTAGTGTAGAGTGATATACTAAAATATTAAGCGTTAGTTAAACCTTTCCTGCTCTTTATTTTACGTTTTATTGTACATAAAACTATTTTTCAAATTTGGAATCCACGGTTTGTTGTTTCGAAGTTGGAATCCGCAAAGTTTTGTTATCCGCGGATAATCGGGAGTGTACTGTATATAGGTAAACGCAGAATCTGGCCGAATTTGTTAATTGTAATTTAGCAATCAGTCGCACGTTCGATTGTTTACATGCTGGCAAAAAGTTTCAGACAATACAATTTCTATTTTTTGTGGGGGAGGGGGGTTGAGGAATATAGGCCTTTACTGCTCCGCATCACTCAACCTGTATTTTAAAAAAAACGCTATTTTTTGGAGTTGAATAAGACAGAATAACGAGTTTAAGCCAAGCAGTTTCGCTTATAAACCGAAAGTGTCAAAACCGAGACGTTAGTGCGATTGAAACTGTAGAATCATAAGAAAATCCAATTGGAATGAACAAAATGGAGGTTGACATGACTATGGAACGAAATTTCAGTCGCCAACTTTGCGATTATTTCGATGTTTATTAATATTATAACACCCAATTCTGATGAAATATATCTTACCAAAACAATGAAAGAGAAGTTAATTAATTTTGTTCTATTTCTAAACATCTTAGAATGATATATCTTTGCAATTCTAGCATTTAGAAATATATCTCACTGAAACTAGAAAATTTTAATTTTAGAAAGTGTATTTGATTTTCAGTAATTGATGAAAAATTAAAGTTATTAATTCATGAGATTTAAATGAATTAACTCTACTTTTAGAAATGAATGTTTTTATCATTTCTTATTTTCAGGAGAAATGCATATCTAAATGGCGATAGAGCAATGCGAGTGGGATAATGTAGTGGTATTTGGGGTTTGGTGAGCACAGGAAAAAGAAATGGTTTGATGCTTTAGTATTGTACATTGCCATAATAAAAAAAAGTAGTTAAACATTATAACACAAAACAGAATGAACAGAAGAGTAAAGATGCCGATAAAATTTAATGTATGATCAGATTATCTGGAGATATTTCACTTTTAAGTATAAAAAATAATGACAAGCCTAGCATTTTTAAGACAACAGCATTTTTTTCTTTTAACCAAATCAGATTAAAAATATTTTTTAATAAATTTTTTCATAGAATTGCACGAAATTGCAATGTTTCTGAAAATAGTGAATTTGCATTTCATTTAAGTAGCCCTTTTCGCAAATGAGTATAATAGCATTTCATTTTACTAGTCATCTTTTAGAACACCCTGCTTTCGACAGTTTTAGGAAAAATTTCAAATAAAGTTACAGTTCTAAAATAGACAATTTAATGGGAAAATATTAATTTATTTTACTCTTTTTTTAATTTTTTTTCAAAATTTTTTTTATTTGAATTATGATGAAAGAGAAAACTTTCTTTAAATTGCAATAAGAAGTCTTCGTTTTTGTTAAAAAAGTCAACATGATAAAATAAATTCTCATTCAAAAAAACTATCACCAGAAGATTGAATAATTTTCTTAATTCCGCTAACTGTGCTATAGAACAAGCAAAGAAATCAAAATTCTACAAATAAAAAATAAAAATTGAAAAGATCACTGAAAAAATAAGCAGTCTATTCTTTCTGCATGAGAACATAACTCAATTTCTTTATGGAATGTTTTATATAGGGTTTAATAGGGTGAATTTTTAGGCTATAAGGTATTCACTTCTGTAAAATATAGGATATAATATATGAGGTATTAAATGCTCTATAAGAATTATAATTCATCACAATTTTAAGGAATATCAAACTTTTGCTTTGTATTATAGTTATAAATAAGAATATTTCAAATTATCTCATTTTTTATTATTGTGCTTATTCACTATTATATGGAACTCCTTTGGCAAAATTTACACTTTATTTATAAATTCATCAATGATGGTTATAGTTAAAAATAAACTTGACAATTGAAAAAAAAATTATAATTTTAAAGGGGAATAAAAATTGACCAAATAACTGTCTCTGAAATTAAACTTTGAAAATTTCAAAATTTCATACAGGGGAAAAAACCCCCATGAAGACTGTCCCATGTAACGTGTAAAAAAAATCAATCTTCTGATCTACAAGTGATTTTAGTTTTAAATAATCTGCAGATTTTCAGTGTTATTTTTTTATTTCTCAATTTGCTTTATTGCACAGGCTCGATAAACATTACCGATGGATTTCGCAGGTCTCTTTTCTATTAAAGCATAAAAAACACATGATAATCCTTACTTTAATCAAAATTACATTACTTTCTTTCAATATAATATCACTAGCAAAGTTATATATATTTTGCCAGATCTCAGGAAGCCGTAGAATTCGTCTGAGAAAATGTTTATTGATGTCTGTGATGAAGCACGTACTACTCGCCTCATAGACGGCACGTCAGGAAGTCAGATGCCTCGCAGAATTTTTTTTTTGTTAATTAGGAAAAAAGGCGTAGTATTAAAGTTTCATGTTGGATGAGTTCAGAGGATGTTCCAAAATTTCCCAAGTTTACCGCTGCTAACGATCTTGTGCAATACGCCAACGAACACTGGCATGCAACGTGATGGGGAGATTATCTCACAATAAACGTAGACGTTTGAGTCTAATTGTTAGATATGCTATACAAATCAGTAATAGTTTGCTGGGATGTCAATGTGATATTGAAGAATGGATGGTCGACCTATGTGGTGTCAATCCGACTTGCATTAAAAACTTTTACCCACCTTGCAACCATTCTAACGCATTCTCGTCACCGGCTTCAGATACTCCTTAATAACATTGCAATACATTTTTATCACGGGCAGCCTCGATTTTAATCCACAACTTCAGATTACTTTTTGTAAACTAAATTTAGAGCAGTAGAAACGACACTGCTTACTTGAACGACACTGCTTACGATTACGGATTGACGGTTTTATGCACTCTACGCATCGACAATAGCATCACTTGACTGCCCCGATATCCTGTTTGCACATGTCTGATGTTTTGAGACTTAATGTTATGTTATGTTAATTATGTTGCTAATACTTATAACCCTCGTATATTCTACAGGGTGTCCCAAAAAATGTATACACATTTTAGCAGCTGATAACTAAGTTATTTCTTCTTTCTTTACAAACTGAACACATTGAACCGAGTTCCCCCCCCCCGAACAGACTTGAATTTGAAGAAAGGAAATTTATTCTAAAATGCTATTGGAAGTATGAAAATGCAGTAGAAGTGCAAAGACAATTTAAGAGGGAGTTTAAAATAGAACCACCTACACGAGTTACCATCACTCGAATTAGAGATTTGTTTGAAGCTGATAGAACTGTTCAGGACGTCCATAAACCTGCAACAGTTGTTCAATTGAGGGCAACCATTGAACATGAATGTACGAATATCCCAAGGGAATTGTTCCATCATGTGTGCTATTCCATCGCTTCGCGTTGTCAGCAGTGTCTGGAGCAGAACGGACATCAGTTTGAGAACATGCGATAACAAGACAATAGAATGATATTTGTAGAATCTTTTACATGTGGAAAATTATTCGAATTATAATAAACCCCAAATTTACAATTATTTGAAGTGTGTATACATTTTTTGGGACACCCTGTATTATTCAGAAGAATAGTTTTCTTTTTTTAAGTGCAATTATAATTAATTAAGACATTTTATTTTATTAGGTAAAATAAAAGTAGAGTTGAAGAAAGGGAGACCTCAGTAAACCAGATGGGTCATTAAACGAATATTTTCCGAGTTTGATGCAATTATAAGAGGCGTTCATTCTCGCCGTATGAAAATAGTTTATATCTGAACTGCTAGATATACATACCAATCAGTTGAAAATATGCTTGCCATGACCGGAGGAATTATATTTTATGTCATTTAAGTCAATAAAAGTACAATTTAAAATTACGATATTAAATTTTTATACAACCCACAATTTTCTTTTAGTAAAATTTAATTCAATATTTTTCTTACTCTAATATTTTTGAATAAAAAAAAATCTTCTGTGACCAATATTAATCGGGCTATGAAGCTCTGAGTTCTGTCATTTTAAACAATCAAGAATCCTTCTAAGAAGCGCCATGTAGTGATTAGCGTATCTTTCTATCTCTGAAAGAGTGTGAAGTCGTCTAAAATAGTGATATACCGAATTTCAATACTCGGTTAGTTTAACTCATAGTAGTGTACAGCATTTTTTGCTTTAAATGCTTAATGTGACTAAAATATAATTGAAAGAGCATAACATTGCATAAAGGTTTGAACATAATAATTATTTCTGAAGTGCACTTATTAGCACAACAATATAAAATATAACTCTTAACGTCATTAAGAGCAATTTTACGATTGGAAATATATGTCTACCATGATTAAAGTGCATATCCAAGGAATATAAAGTTGTTTAGTAATTAAATAATATATATAAGAAATTTGAATGTATAATAATCAAACCTTCCCTTATATCCAACAAATTGGTAATTTTTTATTCTTTCAACACAAAAGGAGTTATTGTGTAAATTCGATATGAAATAATGATTTCTTTTCCTCCCTTATTATTTTCCTTCGAAAAAATTCCATAATTTTCGCATACCTAAATAAAAATATAGGTTTGAAAACAATTTCAGAAAATGTATAAAATGAAAATTCTACTTACATTTACATTTTCCGTCATTATAATAGTAACTATCATCAAGACATCTGCAAGTTGGCCCCAATTTGTTGATATCATATTCGCACTTAGCATTAATCTCTGTACAGTTCAGAGTCTCACATCCTATAATATTTTGGCATTTGTCTCCAAAAGTATTTTTTTTGCATTCGCAGACCTTTGTTTGGGGATCGCATTTACCTTGGTTTTGACAATCAGTGTCGGCACTACATTTTTCTGAATAATAATAAACAATTTTATTTTAGATAAGCATATATAATGACAAATTTCATTGTTCATAGACTTTATTTAACAAATGAATTTTATTATATTTTCTCTAATTATAATCAGTCATGATTTATAAATTGACTCAACTGGGATTTTCAATTTATCTGACAAGTTAAAATTAAAACGAAATAGCGAAGACAGACGTATAGGCATTACTCAAAATGGCGAGGCTATTATAATAAAAAATAGCATTGAAGGCTGCGATAAGTATCCTATTGAAAAAAAATTGGTGCCTTGGCTAACAGTTTTTTTTGCCAAAATGTTTGGCTGACATTGTGCCTCTTATGCATAAGATGATATTTATGATTATCATCTTATGCAAACAAAGTAACTATCTACATCATAGCGCAATTAAAAATGTAGGTGTCCAAATAATCTCTTCAAATTTTGCGTTGTCTTTTGCGGAAAAATTTTACAATTTTTATTTTCTTATATATAGTATCGTCAAATAATTCGAACTCCAGATTTTGATCTCCATATTTTAAACCTCCCTGATTTCGGAATATATATATATATATATATATATATATATATATATATATATATATATATATATATATATATATATATATATATATATATATATATATATATATTTGAAAATGTCCATAGGTCTGTCTGTGACAAAGATAACTTACAAACTTTTTGAGCCAGACAGTTGAAATTTGGTATACGGTCTTTACATCACATTTTCAAATTTCTTTCAAATTTTGAGTAAAGTCTGTTCTGAAGAAGTACGTTTGTCCGTCTATTAATTAACACGATAGTTACAAAACTAAGAGATCTAAATAGATAAAATTCGGTACACATATTTAACATCTACAGTGTAAACACATGTCACATTTTGAGACAAATCTAACTATGTATGTTGGTCGGCATTATCAGAAACATGTAAACACGGTAATTCAAAAGCGCAATAGCTTAAATGCGTGGTGGTCAAAATTAAAACAGCCCCTACTCTGAGCTGTCTATACAACTAACTTCTTAGAGTAAAGGCTTCCGAATTATTAAAGATAACTATTTAAGACCTGGGGAAAAGTATTATAGGGAAATTCCCAGTTGTTCGTTCACTATACTTATATTCAAAATAATAGCTAAAACTAAAGAATCAGTCTCGTAACTAGTTATCGCACTAAATTCTCTGATTTTTATTTCGCATGAAAGTTAATGATATCTAAATACGCTATTAACAGTCTCTTATCAACTCCATTTTTGATGCAAATCGCAAAAACATTACTTTACTCCTCATTCTTTATGAATAAATATCAAGAGTTCATTAGCTTAAACCACCGCACCAATTTTTATTTTATATGAAAGAGACCACTAAATACGCTATCAAGTACCCCCCTTTTTGCTCAGATTTTCTAAATATATTGCAAAATAAAGGAACGGAAACAACTGGGTCTATTTTATCAATTTAAGTTTGCAATTAATTTCGCCGCTTTGCAAGTATGCCTAACTACTCAGAATGTTCTATCATTATTAATTACACATTCGCAATTTTAACTGGCCTATTTTTTTATTAAACGTTTTCATCAAAATTGGTCGACATAACAAGACTAATAATGTTAATATGATCGCCGAAGGCTGCAAGAATGAACAAAATTAATCTATTCATGTCAATGAAATTTGAAGAAGTGTATCTAATCTCAAGAAAAAGAGCCTGGCAGAGCCTAATTGGTAGGGCGTTGGACGCGTATTCCTCAGGTTGTGAGTTCGAACTCCGCCGGCCGAAGACTGTCCGTGTGTGTGGTGACTGGCGCACGCAAAAAAACTCCCGTGGTCACAAAGTCATCCATGTCGAGAACAATACCCCTGGGTGTACTGGTTCAGAGGTGATCGTTCTCTGATCTAAATTATGGTTAAAATCTGTTCTAAATTACGATCTGTGAATGAAATGCATGAAGGAAGTCTACCCCGTAAAAAGGGTTGTGACGTGTAAATAGCTAAGTAGTACTCTTGGCCCTAGTTAGTGCTACTGAAGAAACAAGAGACGTTCACTCGGCTTAAATCGCTACCAGGTAACTGGCGGCGGGCTTGTAAAGTGCCTTAAGTCGCAACAGCAATACATTTCAAAGTGACGAAATAATTAGGCGAAGAATGTTAGCGAAACTGCTCCATTAGTTAAAGTCATGGGAGGTTTTATTTCTGTAATATTTCTCAAATGAATGGAAAGGAGGTAGATAACTATTAATTATGTATCTTGAAATGATGGGCTTCATATGAAACTAAAAATTTTCTAATCGATTCAGAGGATGGAATTGGAGTATTCTATCACAGATTTCTCCCAAAGACAATGCGCCATAAAGCGGTATTTTTTCGATTTTTTCTCAGAAATGGAAAATAGAAAAGGGCAGGCGATCCGTGCTGATATAGATAGAAGCGATGACCTTTCATTTGAAATAAAAATTGATAAAATCAAACCATTATCTGATGTTGGACGATTTTTTTCATTAGTTTTGTCCAAATAATTTACACATTACACGCATTTTTTTTTAAATTTTCATCCTAAAAATTTTAAAGAGTGTTACTTCATTGCATAGATTGAGATTTGAGACATATATCATAAACATCTATAACAACCAAACAAATACTTACCCACACATTTTTGATCTTTAAGCACAAATGTGTATTTTTGATCTTCGCATACACAAAATGTATTTGGATTCTCAGAAGAATTATACCGGCAAATTGCTGACTTTTCTTCACATTTCAAATCTTTACAGCCAGTAATTTCACTGCAGTCATCTCCTTTAGTTCCCTGTTTGCATTGACACAATTCGTTTATACACTGACCTTCATTCGCGCATGTATCTGATGAACATTTCTCTGCAAAAAAAAAAAAAAAACCTTATGAATATAAATAATTTTTAACTTTTCAGATTTTTAGATTACTTTTGTAGACGACCATTGTTACACCTCTCCTAACATCAAACTTCTATAGCAATGGAATTGGTTCCAGCTGTAGTGAAGTGGCGATTATGCGTTATGCGATGAAGCTGCTTATCGACGTCAATGTTAAATGTTAAGTCAGTCATCCTTTTGTGAAAATGGTGTGATATAGAGTGAAAGTCAATTACAAGGTGAAGCTGATTATGCCAATGTAAAATGTTGAGTCAATGATCCTTTTGTGAAATGGCATGACATAGAGTGAAAGTCAATTACAAGGTGAAGCTGATTATGTCAATGTAAAATGTTGAGTCAATGATCCTTTTGTGAAATGGCATGACATAGAGTGAAAGTCAATTACACGATGAAGCTACTTATCGAAGTCAATGTAAAATGTTGAGTCAGTCATCCTATTGTGAAAATGGTGTGAGATAGAGTGAAAGTCAATTATAAGGTTGTAGGGTATCATCATCATAGTACAGAAATACATCTTGAGGACATTAATGCCAAGCACAGAATATTGAAACGCACATTATTGGTTTGTTCGGGATTTCTAATCATCTTGTGCATATTAATGCCCAATACAGAGCAAATGAAACGCACATCATTGTTTTGTATCGGGATATCTGATAATCCGATGTCACGAAACATGAAAGGAAGAAAAAAAATGTTACTTTTTGGTACTTCCGGCTCTTGGTAAATGCTTAGAGAAACTTTTTGTTAACAGGATATGCTGGTATCTGCGCCGTGGATCTTGTGATCAGTATGGTTTTACCCCTCAAAAAAGTACTGAAGACGCTCTAGTTTTGTTCTAACATTGTTCAGAGAGGTAAAAAGAAGCATTTACACTCAATCTTGGTTTCTCTTGATATAAAAGATGCTTTTGACAATGCATGGTGGCCTTGCATTCTGAATCTCCTTAAAAAAGCGGATATTCCGATTAACATTTTTTCACTTGTTGCTGACTTTTTAAATGACAGAATGGCCAAAATGCAACTGGGTTCAACTTCAACAATCCGTCGTCTTGAAAGGGGTGGCCCTCAGGGATCAGTATCTGGACCTATTTTTTGGAATATGATTATCAATGATCTCCTATCTAAACTTAAAAATCTGGCCTGCTGTGACATCATAGCTTTTGCTGATGACATCCTAATTTGTTTCCAAGGTAGCGATCTTCCGGCGACTTTCCTACACGCACAGGAAACTTTGAACCTCGCTGCTGAATGGTCAAAAGGTTTTAAATTAGAATTTAATTCTGAAAAAACCAGAGTCATGGCTATTGAAAAACGAAACGTTTGCTATGATGCATTTCAGCTTTATCTCGACGGAGCTCCCTTTATTATGGTAAAGCAAATAAAATATCTTGGGGTTCTTCTTGATAGTAAATTTTTGTGGAAGCAACACTTAATTTACGTATCAGAGAAATGTTACAAATTGCAGCGTGGATTAAATCGGATTGCACGCAACACGTTTGGTATTAATTCCAACGTACATTCGCTCATTTATAAACAAGGAATCGAACCCTTCATAATGTATGGTTCTAGAGTTTGGGGTGCAGCTCTTAAAAGGAAGGGGAATTCTAAATATCTGCGACGCATACAAAGAAGGATACTTTTGCGGGTCATACGCGGATATCGTACCATAAGTTACGAGTCTGTTTATGCAATTTCTGGCTTCCCTCCAATTGATATTGTTATTCTTCATAATATTGCCTATAAGGAAAATCTCTCTGCTTCTTACATCTCTAATTATGATTATATTCTGTCTCCATCTTTTCTCCCTCATCCCTCAGAGAGAACCGCTATCAATATTATTCAATTTAGTGATAAAACCAAGGATGTTTTTCCTGCTATTTGCTATACTGATGGCAGTAAAATTGATGGTAGAGTTGGTTTCGCATTTGTTGTTTTCAGGGGTGGTATTGAATCCGAGCACTTTCAATTCAGAATTCGTGATGAATGCACAGTTTTTGTAGCTGAACTCTTATGCTTAAACTTCGTCAACAAATGGATCGCTGAACAAAATAGTGTAATCTCAGACTATCTTATTTGTACCGATTCTCTATCATCCTTGGATTCTCTGATGTGTATTTCTTCGTCTAACAACATAATCGTTGAAATCCAAAAGCAAATTAAAAGCCTGAAAGATAAAAATATCTCAATAGTTTTTGCATTTGTTCGTGGACACACGGGTATTTATGGAAATGAGCGGGCTGATTGGCTTGCAAAAGCTGCTACTAAGCGCAAAATCGACATTGACGTTAATATTCCTAAATCCTTTTACAAGAAGATTACGAGAGAAAAAATGGTGGAGTCTTAGAATCAAGAATATCTCCTATCAAATAAAGGGAGTTTAACAAAGAAATTTTTTCCATCCATTAATAAGAGACTGTCATGCCATCATTTTTATACTAATAACAAAATAACCCAATTTCTAACTGGTCATGGTAACTTTAAAAGTTATTTGTACAAATTTAATTTGTTTCCGTCATCTTCCTGCGATTGTAATATTGGTGGGGAGGAAAATGTTGAACATGTGCTCCTTCTATGTTCCAAGTTTGTCAAAGAAAGACAGATCCTAAGACTGGCTCTTAAGCACATGAATATAAATTGGCCTACAGAGTTTCACCAACTTATTTCCACTAGAAGTGCTTTTAAAAATTTCTGTAAATTTATTGTTGACATCTGTAATCCTTCATAACTGTTAAATTTTCTTCTTTTCTTTTTGTAATGTGTTACATACTTACTTCTGTAAGCCCCGTGTGATACTTTGTGGTGCATGGGGTTTTTATAAATGTTCAATAAAAAAAAAAGAAAAAATAGAAAGCCCACTTGTATTTTTTCTTGAAAAAAATACACAACGGCGACTTTATTGGTTTATGTTGTTGAGCTGGTGTTGTCAAAACAGGATTCTCTTAGTTTGAACATAGATATATTACCGTATAAGAAGGTGTCGGGAGGATTATAAAATTTTAATACCGGTTTTTCGCATTTAAGTAAAATACCATTAACCTGAAATAAAAACTTTCAGATTTGAGGCAATAAGTTTAAAAATAACCATAAAATGAGCCATAGAACGTGATGATAGCTTAATTAGATCAGAAGAAAATTTTTAAAATACCATTTAAGGAAAGCATTTTTTATTTTATTTTTACTTTAGTGAAATGGAATTCCATTTAGGTACGTGTTGTGCAGAAGAGAATAAATGGCAAAACTTTCAGGTAAATATATTATTTATTTAATTTTTTTCTGAAAAATTTAATTTTGTTAAAAAATTAAATTTTTGAAATTTTGTAGAAAAAAACTATAAATTGATGGTTTAAAAATGACAATAATGTTCCTCTTTCAGTCAGAGTCCGGGAATCGAAAAAAAAATAATCTAAAAGTGTTATTTTATGTTTTCAAAACATATCATAATTGTCGATTTTCAAAAAATGTGGTGGAATTTAAATTTGGATTTGTTGATTTAAATGGGCATTGCAACAGTTCATGAGCAATTAAAAAAAGCTTGTTTTCTTTATTTTAATATGTGTTGACATGTAACACTGTAGTCACAAATAAACAATGTGAGTTTTGAGCATTCTGTTCATAACATTAATGTCCACGAGGTGTCCTTTTGTATTAATTCGATATTTTTTATTTTAACATTTTTTCCTATATTTAACCACTTTTAGATAGAAGCACAACCTTCACATTTTGCCAACAGGTGTCACTACAATCATTCTCATCGAAAAGCACATACTCTTTTTGTTATACATAAACAACATATTTATCCTCAAGCTGCAATCATTCTGAAGAAGGAGGGAGTAAAGGAGACAGTGAATATACTTAAAGACTATTTCGAATATTAGAAGAAAAAATTTAGGAAAATTCATGATTCTCAAACGATGGCATGAACGCAATTTGAATGCGAATGCCAGAACAACATGAAAGAAAGATTATATTATAAAGAGAGGATTAACATGAAAACGAATTTTTTTATTACAGATTCAGACCCCCGGGGGGTGTACCTAGGGATGGCCCTTAGAAACTCAACCACAGTTCCCACCAGTTTTGCTGTTGCAGCGTTCCAATCATTCACTATCATTCATCCGTGTGCCTTCAGGTGGGTCGCAGAGTCAGTGATATGACTATTACCGAATCAAAAGGCATTAATTGGATAGTATAATTTATAATTCAAACTATAAGATGAAATCACAACTAGTAAACTGATATGTTAGGTAGAATTGCATATTTATCAGAATAAACGCGTACAGATGTTTAAATTCTCATTTTCCATTCCGTTCCAAATTGTAGCTTGTCAATAGATAGTTAAGATCCTGAATGTAAAATTTCGTACTAAATACCTTCAAACTATTCTATTTTTCTCGTTCTTTTCGTCAGTTGCAGAATAATCCGTTTTATAAAAGGCAAACTAAAAAAAACAATAAACTTTAGTTAAGGACAAAAAAAAAAAAAAAAATCTGATTTCATTTCCAACTCTCTTTACTTTGACAGAAACTTGTTATGTTCTCTCGCTCAGTATTTACTGGTGCTTAAATTTGCCCTAAACTTTTGAAACTTTTGTACTTCGATATATATCGCTCCCCTTCTCTTCAATAATTCTTCAAAAAAAAAACATCTTTGAATATTACTGGAAGTGATCAAGACTGATGAAAAATGTTCATAAATAAACAAAAATATCATTATTTAATATAGAAAGATAAAATGTATTTTGCAAATGTTATCAACGTAGATGCTAAGTTGAAGTAGTGTAATTTTAATGAGACTGTTTCATATAATTCGAAAGCCACATTTAACTTTCCATAAAAAAGAAAGAAACAGAAATATTAAACAATGAAATCATATGGTAATGTTAATAAATATTACTAAATGAAATTAAAATTGTATTATTTGGTTTTAGATTTCAAGTATGCAACTTTTAATAAGTAAAAATATTTTGTATTATTTTTAATATAATACAAACTATTACAGATAATTTATAAGATGTTATTAAATTTATAGTCTGGAATTTGAACAACTGTCCTGGCGCAGTAAGAACTGATTTAGAAATATTATAATGAATCCTGTATGGAAGGTATTACGAAAGAATTGGAGTTTAAAAAAGCATCTAATTCAGAACAACTGTTTAATAGTTTGTAGCAAAGTTATGCTTATACATATAAAACATTTTTATAGGAGCAAGCCAATTCAGCATTACAATTATTGCTATCAGAATTGCCAAGACAGTAAAGTAGCTAAAAATTAAAAAAAAACAAAAAAACTTTAGGACATCAGATGTTACATTGAATCCTGTAATGGTGAATACTTAGATCAGAATTTAACTTATAAAATGCCATCTTTGAGAATGTCCTAAAAGTTTCGCCATGTATATTCTATGGATATAGGATATCCATGGCGAATTCAGTAAAAATGCTGATGCTATAGTACTGAAATGCATCATGTTGACTTGTTGCTAATGGATTTCCAAAAATCCACAGGCTCTTATTATGCATAATGATTACAGCATCTTTTGGAAATGTAATTTTCTCCGTGAAAAATGGAATTAAAAAAAATTTTTTACCCTGTGCAACAACTTGTTTCTTTGTTGCTTTTTTGTTCCTCATCTTCTTACAATTTATAGAACAATATTGTTCTGAATAATGTTGCATTTCTACAAACGGCTTTGCAAATTCCCAAAAACTATTCAAAAGAAACTCCAGTAAAGTTGGCATTTGAAAGGCAAATAAATAAAGGAGCAGAAAGAATTTACTTACTTTTACAAATCTGGTTCGTTAAATCGCTTTTATCAAGTTTTTTCTCGTCAGGACACACGCATATGACTGTGGTACCATTTAATTTGCAGTCACCACCAGACGATCTGCAGTTTTTGAATATTCCGGTCTCACATTCATGGATGGTTTCACATTTGTCTCCCTCTAATCCACTTGGACAATTACAGAATTTTTTTCCGTTCAGCTCTTCGCACTTGCCTCCATTACATTCGTTATCAGTTTCGCAAGTTTCTTAAAAAAGAAAAGTACTTGAGTCAGAAAATCAGAATTTATTGTTAAATGAGTTTAGTTACATTGATGTTCTGTTTTAAAGCAACACTAGGACTATTTTGGAACGGACCTCGTAATTTTGAACCGTGGTCAGATTAAGGGGGGCGATACCTGAGTTGTCACTCCCCTCTCCAAGTTTACACGCCACACCAGCGGGAGGACGTTTGGCCCCGACTGATTTAGCGTGCATCAGGCCCGCTTACACGACATATCTACGGTGGAATCGGGGCTCGAGCCTAAAACCCTCCGGTTCCAAGGCCGAGGCCTTACTACCAGGTTGCTGCGGCCCCTATTGTTAAATGAGAAACAACAGCAATAAAAATTATCCATTTTTTCTTTAAAGCTGAGCTTCAATTTTTTTTCTTTATATACAATCTTCTCTTTAAATTCAGTTATATCTCCCATTCTTATTTAAAATAATTCGTCGCTATTCCTAAACTAAAGGATAAAAAGGGAACCTCGATTTAAAATAATTATCTTGCAAGTTTTAATAAAATATGTTAAATACAAATGAAATTTATAGTCAGGAAACTTCCACAAACATCGTGTGCAGTTGATTTTTCCACCTCATTGTATTCATTTTCCACCTCATTATTTCATTGCGGGAGTTATTTCGCACCATGCTGTTGTTCAAATAGTTAAAAGTAAATAAATTTATTTTATCAGCAAGAATGGATAAAAGCACTAGATTAATAATTGGTTATTGCCTGCATATCATCTTAAATTATAACTTTACCATTGCACATTGACTTCTTATTGCTTATAAATTCCACAACTTTTCATCCAGTTTAAAAATCGAACACTTTTCAAAATAACGGTATTTTTTTTGTGACAAATTTTGGATTTTGAATGAATAAAAAATAAACAGTTCTCGCATTTCTAATAAAAATGCTATTAAATTCATCTTTATTACGAATTTTTCATAATTCATTATTTTATCATTCGATAATTACCCACAGAAATGGGCAAGACTAATCACGATAAAATCTTGCCTATCAATCAGAAAAATCATCACTTGAATTTTAAGAATGCAGTTTTATTTTATTGCTAAATTGCTGGGTATACTGTAGTCGAATATGCGATACATTCTTGAAAATAAAAGTACAAAACTATTCATTTTCACACATTTCTGAAATATTCGGATAATGTAGATTTGTAAATGCTGAAAAGAATATCTGTTTAAAACTGGGAATTCTCGAATTGGCTCTTAGCACTTCAACGGGAGAGACGAAGTTAGATGAAGCTAAATGAAACAAGTGAGCATTTAGACAAATATGGATTTTATAATAGTAAGTAAAGTTATTCTTAATAAATCAATTTCTTAAAAATCGTTCCATTATCTTAAATAGGAAGGATTTGTTTCAAGTTGAATGAAATATTAAGGGCTTAAGGCATAATTACACTATTATTTCTTGCAGACAGATCCATATTGGAATATATATATATATATATATATAATGATAGTTCTTAACATAAATTAAATCATAATTAATTTCCTAATTTTCAACTTTATTTCACCCATATTAACTTCATTTTAAAATACTGTCTTATTTCCTGATCCAATTCCACCTTCGTTTATTTAATTAATCCTATAAGAGCTCTGTAAAACTGCTGAAATCAGTAGGTTCTCACGCTCCGAGCGAAGGGATAAAAATCTTTAATGCTCAGCACATTCTTTTAAAGATACCTAGATTTCCCTATCTTAAATAGACACGCGCCAAAGAAATCCATATCAAAATCTCAATGTAAAAATCATTGAAGGGAAAATTTCGCTCTCTTATTTGCTCTTCTGCTCTTGCGTCGCAATGTAGACTGGCGTTTTTCTTACCACTCATTCTTGTACATAAATTATGCCTCCCGGGATGGAATAAATCGCTGTAAATTTCAAAAGTGTTTTCTTTTCGATCACGCACTGCTAAAAAATACGTTTATATATACATATTTATGATTCCACCTATTTGTAATAGATACCAGTGGTAGTATTTCTTCTCTTCATTGTAAGAATAGTAGTGCTCCTCAAGATTCATTGGTTCTTTTCTCATTATTTTAAATATATATTTGATTATTGGCGTGTTTTTCGAATTCTTGATGCATTCTTTGTGAGACTTTGATGGGGCACTAAACTATAAAACAAATTCACAATAAATCGTCATCTACGAATTAGATTGATTAATAAATTGATCAACCATCTTTATTGTTATTTTTACATTCTAATGTTTATAGATTGGCATACAGCCTATGAATTATGACATGCATGATGAAACAAATCGTTCAAAATCACAATGTACTAGAAAGTTATACCTAGAGTGACCAAATTTAAAAATTAATCATTACTTGGATAGTAAAAGCTAAAAAAGAAGAGAATTATTAAAATAGCATTTACAATTTTAATTAATTATTCAATATTTTATCTGGTTTCTCAATAGGTTCAGAGCATGCTATTGTACAGAAAAATTTTTCATTTAATTTGAAAATTAGAAAAATAAGTGATTCAAAAAGTATCAGTTTTATATCCGAACAGTTTATTTTTAATTTTAATAAATTTTATAAATAGTTTTAAGTGTGCTTTACAGTTATTTTTTTTCGTAATTTTAATATCTTTATTTATAATAACACGCGTTAGGATTATATTAAATATATTTTTGTATGAACCTTAATGCTGTCTTATAATTACAAATAATTTGTAAGAATAAAATGAATTTAAATCAACCTATCATTAAATGCGACAATGTTTTAGGCTACTGGTTTCAATATTTTTTATAAAAGTTGTAGATCATTTTCATCATTAAACCTAATGTAGGAATGAATATTGTTTAAAATTTTCTAAATCAGTTATGACAATTTTAAAATCATAGAAAAAAATGAAAATGTGATTTTATACGTACCAACACATATATCTTTAGTTCCTATGCGTTTTGCCTCAAAACCAAAGATACAATTGCATGTTTTCTCCCCTTTCTCACTAAAACTGCAATCTCCATTCTTGCCACAATCACATTCTACAAAGAAAGGAGTTTAAATTTTTATAAAGCTCTTTAAATTTTAAACCGGGTGCCGATTTAAAGTATGGATCCTTAACTAATTTACGAACTACTATATACAGGCATAGCATATTGCCCAGTGGAAAAATGTTTAGGTGAGTTAAAGAATTATTTCCCCCTTGTTTAAGTCTTTTATCATAATGAGGAAAAACTACAAAACATAATGTTTTTCCTCAGTTGAATAAAATAATCGTGATGGTTAAACATATTGAAAAGATGTGGGCTGAAAAAGGAGCTAGTGGGTAATTCTAGACAATAATGAAACAAACTAAATAAAACTCTTTATGGTAGCTATTTACTTCATAGTATGGAAAACTGTACCTGATGAGAAAAATTTAGTAAACTTTCCTAACTATCATAAGACATTATTTTTTCAAGCAGTGATATATTTGCACACTTTAATTCATATATTTATCTACGCTTATTTCAAAAAGATATTGCATCCAAAAATTAGCATACACATAACATTAAAGCATCCCAAACTTCATTTTTGAAATTGAAAATATAACCTTAACTATAGCAAATAATAGAGTACGAAACCATTAGAATAGATAGCAGTAGTAAGAAAAATTATTATTTCCACTAGTTTTGCAATTATAATCGAGATTACAGAGCACAAAACACATTTCTGCGATTGAATAGCGCTCATTGATTCTTTAGGAATTTGTATAGGTATGGAACAATTTTATTTTAATTTAAAAAAAAAAAAACAAGAACACGCTTAAATAAAAGCATTCAAAAGCAATTTAAAATATTTCTTTCAAATATAAATCTATATTTGACGCATTCGTATTTAAAATCTATTTAAAATTAATTGTACTAAGCAAATGGGTGGTCAAAAAAATAAAAATTAAAATGACTAAAAGTGATATTTATCAATAATCATATTTGTGTTTTGTTTAATAAAAGAGTACGGTTATGATGTATTTTAGAGACAAATAAATTTCGGGGAAACTATTTTTTAAACATTCGTATTTTCTATAATCTAGTCAAATAGAAGAATGTTTTCTATTGATATCGATATGCCAGCAATATGAGAAAAAAAATAATCTTAGGACTACTAAATGGAATTTTATCTTAATGCAGTGAAATGAATTTTATGAAAATACAAGTTATTAAAATACCTTTGCATTTTTTTTCATGTTCCAAATAGCCTTTTTTGCAATTGCAAACGGGTTTATCTTCTACGAAAGTGCAATTTCCTCCAGGTCCGCAATCACATGCTACAAGATTCAGAAAATGAACCTTAATAATAATTAATAAAACTCCAATAGAGAGAAAATAATGTAATTATTTATTTATTTTCACCTGTTCAATGAAGAGAAAAACTTTTATAGTGCATTGAATTACATATACCTTTTATAATATTGCTATTATATATTAAGCCAATATTTTCTTAAGTTAATTACTTGTAAATTAAAATTCATCATAAACTATTTCCTATACATTCTATGGATTAGAAAAGTAATTTAGATGGCGCTGATTTATTTTTATGTAGTTTAATTCTTATCAATGAAAGCGGAAAAACTAATACATTCAGGATTTTCTGCTGACTGAAATAAAATATTAAAATTCTGCCATTTTAAAAAACAAAGAGAGGGAAAAAAGAATGTAGTTAAATTATCTTTTTAATATCCTATGCCACCTATGCTATTATGAAGTCAATAATCCCAACAAATTTAAATAACATGGTCCTGTTCCATCAGGACCCAATCACATTCATGCAAATTTCGAATAAATGCTTCTTAATACTTAATGAAAATCCAATCATCACATATGAAAATAGCTATTTATTTATTTTTATCCGTGATATATATATTATTATTTTAATTACATATTTATTATTATATTTGTTTTATTATTTTTCTAATATGTATTAGCATATATTTTGTTACGTCCCTTAAAAAATATTTTTTTTTGTTTAAATTAAAGCAATAGATGGGAGAAAGAATTATTTTTACGCTGTTTGAGTCTCTCAAGGTAGTGTGAAAAAATTACAAAATAGAAACTATAATTCTCGGTTGACTCTCTAACATTTTGAAAAAATGGTGCAGAAAAGAGGGACCAAAGGTTAGTTACCTTTACATCGCACTTTTCTTCCCTGAGATCAAGAACGAAACTGAAAAACTTTAATAAACAAATGACAAAATGAAGGAATTTAAATAAATGAGGTCGTTACTTAGTTAATTGAAAAGTCAGCTATACCTAAGGCGAAAAAATTTGTAAAATGTCCAAATTATTTTGAAACAGGCATTTTCCTTCAGAAATAAGAAATCTATTTGATTTTAATTTTTATAATTTTTTAGATATCCACATTAGAGAAATATTTCTTCCAAAATTTAGGGCAAACAAAGCTCTAAAACTCGCTGTACCTGACTTTTGAAATTGGAAAAAGAATAATATAGCTGCAGTAATTATACTATTTTTATCTTTATCATTTCGTTAGGGGCTACAGGCCAACTTTTTACATTCCTGCAATAGATTCGACATTTTTCATTCCTTAAGAGATTTCAGCACATATGGACACATATTTTTTAAACATCTTTAAAAAAAGAACTTCAAACAAGTATAAAAATTTGTCTTAATAAATATATTTCCCAAGAACTTACTAACATGTATTTCGGTAATTTCTTTCTAAAATCTTTATAAAATTTTTAATACTGAACAGATATATAGCAATGGAAATAAAATTCAAAATGATTTGAAAAAAATAATTATTAATCAACAGATTTTGCATTTGTTTATATCAAAATTGTTTTGATTTTGTTTGAAAAAAGGATCATTAATGTGAATTTCAATAAACATTTTTTCTTTTACAACAACATAAAATTAAAATTCGAGTATCTCAGGATGGAAGCAAGAAAACTGTTTATTGGATATTGTCATTCATCCATGATACGGAAATGGAACACGGAAATATTTATTTATTAATGTCGAAATGTCTGCAACATGTAAAGAAATCTGACAGTTTCCTTAATACAGTATTATCAAAACGCAGTGATGTCTAATTTATTGGGAAAGATATTGTTAAAATACCTTCGCATTTGTTTTTGGGTAGTAAAAAACCAGGTTTGCAGGTGCAAAAAGGATTATCTTCTTTAAAAGGACAGCCATCTTCTTCCAGGACAGCAATCACATGATAGAAGACTCAGAAAATGATTCTTAACAATAATTAATAAAACCCCAATAGAGGTATAATAATATACTTATTTATTTATTTTAACTTGTGATATGTAGAGAAATATTTTATTGTGTATTAAACTATGCTAGTATATTGCTATTAAATATTAAGCAATATTTTCATGGATTCCTTTCATTTAAATTTTATATTTACACCATCAACTACATAATATACTTTTTATGGATTAGAAAAATAATTTAGGTGATTGAGAAATATTTTTACGTTTTTTTGTATTCTATATTGGTAAAGCGGAAAAATTACTAAATAAAAATTTTTATACACATTTGAATAAAATATCAACTCTTTGTATTTTGAAAGCACACTAAGAAAAAAAAAAAGGAATATCTTTTTATTGTCTTTCCAACATTCTATGCCGCCTTAAGACATTAAACCCAACATTTCTAAATAAAATAATAATAATCATAACTAAAATTTAAATAAAAGGAAAAAAATCCGCATGCCCAGTACTTAGCTAATTTCACAGTAAATTGCTCCCCCGAGTTGAAATCTTTAGCAAGTGTCCAGTTTTTCCGAAGCACTATGGCTTTTTCTTTCTTAGCTTTTAATTCATATAACTTTTTAGCTATTCATCTATACTCATATAAAGCTCAATGTGTTTGCGTTGGCGCTCTACAGGCCAGACCGTTTGACTACAACTATCAAATTTGGCACATGTATACCTTGGAGGTCGGGAATGTGCACCTGGGGTCCCTTTTTTGAATTTTTAATTAAAATTTTAATTATTAATTAAAAACTAACTTTTCCGCCAAAAAAAAATCTTCATTTTCCCCACCGCCAAATGAGTAAGGCTTCAGTTTTTTTTTTACCACGCTAATAAGGCTAGTCTTAATATTTTTCGGCCGATTATTTCAAGCGATTCATTTTATTTTCTTAATGTTTGATGCATTTAAAATTAAACATTGCTAATTAATCGATCTTTCAGATTCATTCTGATGTACTTTTGAATTAAAATAAAACAGAATAAAGGAAATTAAAAGTTTCTAATCTGCATAGCGTTACCCCAACTGGCGTAGAAAAACTCACACATTTGCGTTACCGTAACTGGCGATGTAAATTCACGCATGCGCATTGTATTCTGATTGTTGACAATTATTATCAACGGATGCGGACTTGATTTAAATTAGTATTTTTAGGTTAGTTGTATGCTTTTGTAATTAAATTATATTTATGTTAGTTATATATTTTTTGTATATGCTTATAGTTTTAAATACAGAGTTTTTTAACCTGTTTGCAACTGATTATTTTAAACGATTCGTTTTATTTTCTTAGAGTTTGATGCATTTAAAACTAAGCATTGTTAATGAATCGATCTGCTCATGATGAATCTGAGAAAATTTTGTTGACAAATTCTTGAGATATTACATAAATTAAGAAAGATATTCTTTAGTGCCCATAAAGTTTAAACGCTCAGTGACTCTATTTTCAGTAATCATTGTAAAAAATGCTTTGTTTCAGTAAAAAAATATTATTATTTTAATTGCAGATTAATCCTTTCCACTTTAATTTAAGGCATAAATTCTACGGGAGCTAAGAGAAAATTAGAGCGATACACATCACGTTATGACTGAAGGCTTTTATAATATTATGAGTGAATAATATGACTACCAAAATTTGAAGTTTTAAAATATTTTGATGAAGAAGCTATTAAAGTAGGAATTGCATAAAATATTTAATTATTAAAATTTTAACGAACATTAAGATTGGTGAAATGGCTGGTCGCCAAAGGCAGCTAGTAAGTAATATAAAAAGAATTTATATTATTTATTTGTTATTATATTTTATAAGTAATATAAAAAAAAATCTTTAAGTCAATTCCTACTTCGGTCAAAAAAGAACATTTTTATTTTAGTTACGTTTTATTAGATAATTACAGTTAATGTAAATAAGTATATACATGTGACAGAATCACAGTATTAAGTGGCAAAAGTGAAAACAAATTTCCCATTTTCCTTTCTATATATGGTGTTGGACTATTATTTTTGTTTGTTACTATTTATTTTCTTTTTTTTTTTTCTACTTTATGAAACTGATGGTGGTCTCTAATTTCTCATCGCAAGAATTGAACTCGTATTCTTCACTTTCAAGAGTAAAAATACTGCAAGCCTTGCCTTTTATCGATTGAGCTACTGCCTGTCGATTTCAATTTTCATTACAAACTGTTAAAACTCTATTTAAAATATTAAAAATTAATTAAATTTAATTAATATTTGAAAAAAAACATTATCGTCATTCACTACAAGTTAAAAAAATGTATTTGAATTTGAGTGGATGAATGAAAAGTAATTTATTAACGATTGAATTATTGACAAGATATATAAATAAATAAATATAGAAAGAGTGTGAACTAATAGTAGGAATTGAAAAATATGTTTCTCCTAAAATGAATACTTCTCAGAGCACTAAAATTTTCGAACTCGAAATAGACTATTAGTAAATATTTGAGTAGTAATACTCTAAAGTGCCAGAAAAATTGGTGTACCAATCTAATATCATGTAGAGCTCCCCTCGAGCACGCAGAATTTCTGTAACATGACGTGGCATGAATTCAACTAATTGGTCAAGATACTCTGTAAACAGTTCACACGATGTTTCCTGCAAGGCAGTCCCGGAAGCCATGAGAGTGCGAGGTGATGGAAATTTTCTAAGGACTGAGCGACACAAAACATCCCAGATATGTTCGATGATGTTGATGTCAGGGGAATTAGGTGGCCAAGAGAGGGAACGAAATTCAGAAGAGTGCTCCTCAAGCTACTCGGTAGCTACTGTAAATTTGTGGGGTTGTTGCAATTGTCCAAGTCTGTCAGAATGCCCACAGGACATGAATGGATAAAAGTGGTCATAAAAGCAGCCGATATGTCATGGTCGCGTCTAGACCGTCATCAACGGTCCAATTTCATGTTAACTGTACACGCCCCATACTATCACAGAGCCTCCACCAGCTTGAACAGTTCCTTGCAGGCATGAGAAATCCATGGATTCATGGGGTTTTCTCCACAACTGTACACGACCATCCACCCGATATAACTGGAAACATGATTTGTCAGACCAAACAACGTTTTTACAATCATTAAGAATCCAATAATGGTGTTAGAGAGCCCCGGCAAGGCACAAAACTTTGTGCCGCTGAGTCAACAATGATGCAAATGATAGTCTGCGGCTGCAAAAGCCTATATAATTTAGGGTACGTTGCACAGTGTGTAGGCTAACACTTGTTGATGGGCCTGCATTCAAATACGCAGCAATTTTAGGAAGTAATGAACGTCTGTCTCGTGTAACGATACTTTTCAGCCGTCAATGCTCCCGTTCTGTCAAGGTCATTTTCCGGTCGCACATCTGTCAGAGATTTGAAGTTTTAACGGATATTAATATTTCCTGCACACAATTGAAATTGTCGCCATTGAAAATCCAAACTGCACTGCTACTTCGGAAATGCTGTGCCCCATCTCTCGTGTTTTGACTATTAGTCTCCGTTAAAAATCACTTAAATCTTGAAAACCTTTCATTCTAACAGATACTAATCAAAAATCTGTTGTCTCAATTATTTGCATAGGATCTCCTATACTGGTATTTATAGCTTTTAACTGTAGTTCCCTAGATATTTAAAAATCATAGCTGCGGTAAATAAGTACGTCTTTATTATTAACATTATTTAGTTTATGACCCAAATTACACAACAACACATCATATCCAAAGAGTTAAATCGAGATTATCGACTCCTCAAGAGATTAGAATTTATGGAGGGATTTCTTCTCATCTTTAAAAGATAATTTCGGGCTTAATTATTAGCATTTAAGTCTATTTGATATATTTCACCCAAAGTATCAAAATATATTTCATTAGTTCATTTCTTGAATCTTTATAAAATTATTTCTAGCAAAAAAGACAGGCATTCATGGAAATGAAAGATAAGAAGTATGGAAATTATAATTTTCTAAACTGCAATTTTAATTTCAAGAACAGAACAGCACAAAAATATACTTTCTACATTTCTACTAAAATTAATGTAGATTTTAACATTCACTTTTCTTGGCCATAAAACATTCAGTTCCGAGCATCAGGGGTCTGATGCACTGACTGTTTCTTATTTTTTTTTTTCATTTTTCCTTGATTTTGTACTATAGAAGAATATTTTCTGTTAAATTGTGCCGAAATTTCAGGAATATGAAAAAACAATTTCTTACACTCATAACTGGAACTTTATCAGTAAATAGTCATATCAATATCATAAGAAAATAATTTATTAAAATACCTTCGCATTTGTTTTTATTCAATAAATATCCTGTGTTGCAAGTACAAACAGGTTGGTCGTCTTTGAAACTGCATACTCCATTTGGACCACAATCACATGCTGAAAGATTCAGAAAATGATTCTTAATAACAAACAATAAAATTCCAATAACAGGAAAAGAATATAAATATTTATTTATTCCTACACGTATTATGAACGAAAAAATTCAACTGTCTGTTAAACTATGAAAAGCAACATTCGATGAACGTATTGAAAAGCAACATTCGATTCTCCATAGCCGAATGGCTGTCACACTGGCCTCGTAATCAATAGAAAGTGTGTTTGAATTCCGCTAGAAACAATCCGATTTATAATTTATGCAAGCATTTTATTACTTGATTTATGTTTTTCTTTATTTCGTGTTCCAAAATATTCTGGACCTTTCTTTAGTTTATCAAATGAGTGCTCTAGACTTTTCTTACTGTCCCCAGAAGAGTATTATGGAACTTTCCCTGTTAGTATAAAAGCCGAAGAGATCTCAGTCACTGTGCTCTGAGTTCGGAGTTAAGTTAATAAATTGATTTAGCTCTACTTCTTGTATGTCATTGAGTTCCACATTAAAGTTCCTACGTAACAATATTGCTATTAAATATGAAGGAATATTTTAAAGGGTTTCCTTATTTTAAATTTACGTTTTCATCATCAACTATATAGTATACATTCTATGGATTAGAAAAATAATTTAGATGGTGGAGATGTGTTCTTACGTTTTTTGTTTTCTGAATTGGTAAAGCGGAAAAATTCGTAAAAAAATTATACAGATTTGAATAAAATATTAATAAACTATGTTTTGAAAACACAGTGATCGAAAATTAAAAATTGCACATTATATACCTCCTCTGTCACCTGTAATAAATAAACCCAACAAATTTTAACACAAAATAATAAAGAAAGACGAAATATTAAAGAAAAAAAATTTACACATCCCGTACTTAATGAATTACATAGAAAATTGCTCCCGAATGGAAATATCTGTGATAATCTTCAAATGTCTCCAAAGCACTTAGCTCTGATTCTTCTTTTAAATCATATAACTCATTAGCTATTCATATTATATGAATAAATTTCTTCTAAACATGGAAGGCACTCTTAGTCCCACTTCCGAACTCCAATTAACTTTTAGTAAATATTGGAGAAGGAAGATTTCCCATTATATTTTGAAATCATTGCGGTGTTAAATAAATCTTTATTACCATCAATATTGTTTCAAATTACCGAACTACTCATCATATCTTAAGAGTTAAATCGGGATCATCGACTCCTCAAATTTTCTAGAATTTATACAGAGTTTTCTAATTACCTTTAATAGACAATTTCGGGCTTAAGCATTTAAGACTTTTATATATAGCACTAAATTATTAAAAACATATTTCTCTCGACCCTTTCTTGAATGTTTATAAAATCAGTTTTAAGAAAAAGAGATTCACGAAAGGAAATGAATATGAAGACGTCTGGAATTTATAATTTTCTAAACTCTAATTTCAGATTTTATTTATTAACTGAACAGATCACATCATACTTTCAACACATGTCATTTATGAATTCAACATTCTCCTTCCATGGCCATAAAAAAATTCACTTCAGAGCATTCGGGATTTGATGCACAGAACAACACTCTTTATTTTACTTTTTAATTTTTCGATTATCTTCAACTACAGCAGAATTTTTTCCTTCAATTAATGCCGAAATTTCAGGAATATGAAAAAACAATCTTTTACACTCCTAACTGGAATTTTATCAGTAAATAGTGATATCTCTTAAAGTAAAGTACACATCGCAAAAGCTCCCTTACATTTATATAATTTGAAGTTAACTCTCTACGTCATTATTGGCTTTTTTAAAAAGTAATTAATCTTTAAAAATTCCTTTTTTCGTAACGGTTTTCCTTTTCTGACGTCATTAATGTTTACTTTCAGATGTAATATCGGCACGAAAAGGAATTGTTCGTTGTAAATTGTTATAGAATACCTTTTCCTGTGAATGTTGAATTTTATGCATTTAAAACTGTGAATATTTGTAAATAATCACCGCCGTAGCAGAAATTTTATGTATATACATAAATTCTGAATGAGTTTTAATTAAAACTACTTCATTAGTACAGGAAGTGCAGTGAACTATTTACTGACGTCCGCATATAACTTATCAGAAAGCTAAGTCTGTCAAATACTAATTTGATACGCTGTACCATTTTTGGCGTCCCCGGCAGAACATTTTGAAATATATCAAAATGTTTAGTACCGTAAGAGGTTTTAAAAAAGAAGATCTTAAATTTGTAGCGGAAGAAATTAATGAAACGTTTCCGCCAATCGTTACAGTAGCTGATTTAAAGAAAATTATCCTTAGCAGTGTAGAATATAAAGAAAATCCTGATTTTGGGCAAGAACTTTTAACCATAGCCATCGCTGATTGGAAGCTGAAAGAACAACAAAAAATTGAAGAAATCAAAGCTACATTGGAACTCCAGAAAGCTAAAATGGATCATGATTTATAAATGGCGAAAATTCAAGCTCAAAAGTCTCTTCCACCTGATTTAAATTATGGTACGAATACTTGTAAGCGTAAATTGGCATTACCTAGATTAGAATTTAAACAATTTGGCGATGATATAAAAGATTGGCTACCTTTTTGGAGTCAGTTTGAACAAATTCACAAAGATGAAGAAATTCCACCAGAGGAGAAATTTCGATATTTAATCCAAGCCACAGTTGCTGGGTCACGTGCGAGAGAAGTAGTTGAGAGTTTTCCACCAACAGGCGCCAATTATTTAAAAGCAATTGAAAGACTTCAATCTCGTTTTTGAAGAGAGGAAATCTTGGTAGAAGGTTATGTTAGAGAACTCTTAAAATTGATTATATCTGTACAAACTGAAGAAAAGGTTTCATTGACATTCTTATATGATAAACTTGAGTCGTATTTACGCTCTTTGGAAACATTAGGTGTTACTACTGATGCAAATGCAAGTATTTTATATCTTATGGTAGAATCATGTTTTACCGCTGAATTTTTAAAAGCATGGAATCGCATGTTCTTCTTGTTCAAAATATGATGCAAAGAAGCTCTTTCAACATTTAATGGAATTTCTCAGAACGGAAGTTCAGAGTGAAGAAAGATTAAGTTTAGCTGTAGCTGGGTTTGGTTTAGGTAAAAATCCAAGATAGTAAACCATACAAAAAGAAAAATTATGCTTCTGATCATTCGCGAAATAAAATGCCAACTGCTGCAGGATAGCTGAAAACCACATCAACTGCAGTAGTCAAGAAATTTGTTTTCTGTGAAGGCAAGCATATGAGTTCATAATGCTTTTCGGCTCAAGAAATGAGTTTGTCGGAAAGACAGAAAATCGCCAAAGAGAAACGTTGTTGTTTTTCATGTTTATTACAAGGACACACAACGAAGACTTGTAAAGTTTTTTAAAGATGTTTGGCGTGTTCAAAGAAGCACGTGCCGTTGATGTGTGATAAGATCACCTCACTAGATACGCCTCAGCTTAAAAAAGGAGAAAATCCGCTAAGTGAAACTGAAGTCAACATGTCTAATTTCAATAAACGAAGTACAAAAGTATTTCTTCACACTTTAAAGGCCAAACTAGTATCGGAAGATAAAATGCAAAATGTGCGATTACTTTTAGATTCGGCTTCACATAAATCATATATTTTAAATAATGTTGCAAAAGAAATGAAATATTTGCCTCTGCGCCAAGAAAAACTGATATATTCTCTTTTTGGCTCAGTTTCTATCAAAAAGATTCTGCATGACTGCTACAAAATACGATTCAGAGATTTAAATGAGAACTTTTCTTGTAATTTTGATCCTGTATGTATTTTGATCTTGTAATATCCATCCTGCTTGCAAAGGCTCTAGGTTAAAAGAATTAGAAGATGATAATATATTTTTGTCTGACATAAGGGACAGTAATGGAACAGTTTATATCCTCATTGGAGCAGACATTATGGGAAAACTTCTCACCGGTAACAAGAGGATGTTATCATCTGGTCTCGTAGCAATTGAAACATACCTTGGCTGGATATTGATGGGAAAAGTACCAGAAGGAGATACTCCGAATGAAAACTTGGCGATGAAAGTTACATCACTGTTTATGAATGAAGCTCATATATCTCATTTGTGGAGATTGGATTCAATCGGTATCAATGATCCTATTGAGAAAAAGTCAAAACAAGAAATTGACCTCCAAACAAGAGAACATTTTTAAGAAACAGTTGCTGTAAATGCTGATGGGAGGTACGAAGTCTGTTTACCTTAGGCTGATGACAAATCACCATTACCTGATAATTTAAATTTGGTTAAGAAACGACTGAATTACACAACTTCAAAACTTGTGAGTATGAATTTATATCAAGAATTGTCTTGAAGAGGGAATCACGGAAGAAGTCCCGCAAGCTGAAATCTCGAATTATGGAAGTTATCTACCTCATGGCTTAGTTATAAAACCAAGCAGTAGTACGACTCCAATACGACCAGTGTTTGATGCATCGGCCAGACTGCCTAATCATCCATCTTTGAACCAGTGCTGCAATGTGGGCCAAATTTGATGGAACTTATTCCTGACCTTCTTCTACGTTTCAGAAAAGAAAAAAAATTGGAGTAACAGGTGATATCAGAAAAGCATTTTGCCAAATAAGTATTCGTCAGGAAGACAGAAAATTTTTAAGTTTTCTATGGTGGAAAAATATGAAGGAAAAGAAACTGAAGTATTTCCGGTATGCTAAAGTAGTGTTTGGAGTGAATTGTAGCCCCTTCCTTTTGGCGTCAGTAATTGATTACTACATTAAGAAAAGTGAGGGGGTACGATAACGGATTTAAGGAAAAGCTCGCCCAGAGTTTTGATGTTGATAATGTTGTCACCAGTGTAGAAAGTAAAGAAGAATTAGAGGCTTTTATCCATGAATTAAAAGATCTTATGTCAAAAGGTGGATTTGAATTAAGAGAATGGCAATATTCCGTACACAGCAATGAAAGTTATGGTAAAATAGAAACTCACGTTTTGGGATTGATCTGGAATAAAGAAATTTACTCTTTAAAAAATGACATGAACTGAAAAAATGATATGAATATTGAAAAGGTGATGAAAAGAAGCATTCTATCCATATTACACAAGGTGTTTGATCCATTTGGTTTCATCTCACCAGTCATGCTCTGTCCGAAAATTATGTTACAGAAAATCTGGAAAACAGGAATTGGTTGGGATGAAGAAATTAATTGTGAATTATGATACGAATTTTTGAAATGGTTTCAAGAGCTGAAACTTTTGAAATATATAGAAATTCCAAGGCACATTCAAATTAATAAAGAAACTCTAAGCAACTGTGCCATCCATACTTTTATCGATGGAAGCCAAGATGCATATGCAGCTGTGACATATTTGAAAATTCAAAATAAAAACAAAATTGATTTTTTTAGCTGCCAACTCTTGATTAACTCCCTTGAGAGGAGCCACTATTCCAAGGATAGAACTTTTAGCTGCTATTATTGGTGTCAGATTGGCAAATTCCATCATTAAAGCCTTTCGATGGGAAAATATCGAAAAATATTTCTGGAGTGATTCGACCACTGCTTTGGCATGGTTATTGAGAGAGGAAAACTGGTCAATCATGACCAGTTTTGTTCGCAATCATGTTCAAAAAATCAGAGAAAATAGTGATCCAACATCCTGGAGGAATGTGCCAGGTAAAAGAAACCCAACAGATTTGCCCTCGAGAGGTTGCAAGGCAAAACATTTGCTTTCCTCAAAATGGTGGGAGGGTCCTCAATGGATAAAGGATCCATCGGAATTCAACATTCTGATGAATACATTGAATCATCATTGGGATGAAGAAGAGATTCTAAATGAAAAATCAAAAACCACTTATACATTAACAAATAGTTAAGTCAACGTAGGAGAGAATTAGCACTACAAATATTTTTCAAATAATAATAGTGTTGTTCGAATCGTAACATGGATTCTTCATTTCAAGCAAAATTGTTTGAAACCAAAAGAACGGAGTTGTGGAGAATAAGTTGCTGCAGAATTCTGTGAAATAGAAGTGAAAATAATGCGCATGACTCAAGAAGAATCTTTCATTTCTGAAAATGATAGTCGACTTAAAACTCTTCAAGCATTTAAAAGATGAGCAGGGCATTATTCGGCTGAAAACTAAAATAACATATGGAAAAGATAAAAACGAATTTTGAAAGCCTGCTATCCTTCCTGGAAATCACGAAGTAGTGAGACGACTGCTCACCTACACCCATGTAAAAAATTGTCACGCAGGAGTGCAAATACTTATCAATTTGTTTAGAGAAAAGTTCTGGATTCTTCACAGAAGAAAAACTGTGAAACAAGTTTTGACAAGTTGCATTATTTGTAAAAGATTTTGTTCGAAGAACTTTGATATGATTGCTCCTCCTGTTCCAGAAAATCGAGTAAAAAATGCAGTAGTGTTCCAGATTACCGGCATTGATATGGCTGGACCACTTTTTCTAAAGGAAAATAAGAAAGGGTGGGTACTGTTATTTACTAGAGCCGTTTACAGAACGGTTCATTTTGAACTTGTCATTGCCACCTCGACGGAAGCGTTTTTGATGGAATTTCGAAGATTTGTAGCACGTTGGGAGGGGACAGTGCTCAGTTGTGTACTGTGACAATGGTTCAAAGTTCAAAGGAGCAGCCAAAATTTTGAAAAAAATGAATTGGGAACAAATAAAAAACAAGGGGCTGTGAATGCTGTTGAGTGGAAATTCATCCCACCAACTGCCGCATGGTGGGGCGATTGGTGGGAGAGACTCATAAGAATAAGGAAAGATTTACTAAAAAGAGTCTTAGGAAGAGCGAGTTTAAGTTATGAAGAAACAGCAACGGTTTTGGCAGATTGTGAAAGTATTATCAATTCAAGGTCGCTGACTTACATAACTGAAGACGAAGCTATAAAACCAATCTCCTCTTCCATGTTCCTTCAAGACATCTAAGAATACAAACTTCCTGATATTGGTCAAAAAATTTTTACTAAGAGTATCAGGATTAGGCAAACATTAATTAAAACCTTGAGGAGCCGATTTAGATTTGAATACTTGGGCACTCACATTCAACGAGCAAGCAAGAAGCAGTCAAGACCAACAATTTCCCTCGGTGATATTGTCTTGGTGGGCGCAGACAATAAAAAACGAATTGACTGGCACTTGGGGCAGATTTCTGAGCTGATCCCTAGCAAGGATGAAGAAGTTCGCCTAGTCAAAGTGCAAACATCGAACCACGAACTGCTTCGAACTATTCAAAGAATCTACCCATTGGAGATAACATGATGTCCTGATGTTTTAAAGAAAGGTGATTTAAATATTCAACCAGAGGAAAAGAAAAAGAGGTGTGTCATTTCCTCTAAAGATGAGACCAAACTCAGAAGGGCTGAAAGAAGACACAAGGTACCAGAAAGAGGGCACTTATAAAAGGATAATATTTTTTTAGTTATATTCGTTTATTAATTATTTTGAACTTATTTAGCCTACATTTTAATTTTTTTTATTATAATTTATAATCAAAAAGTGGGAGGATGTTAAAATAGAGTAGACATCGCTAAGGCTGCCTTACATTTATATAATTTCAAGTTAACTCTCGACGTTGTCATTCTCTTTTTTAAAAAGTAAATAATCTTCATAAATACCGTTTTTGGCAAAGTAATTTCTCTTCTGACATCATTCTGTTTATTTTCAGATACAATCTCGGCATGAAAAGGAATTGTTCGTTGCAATTTGTTATAGAATTCTTTTTCCTGTGAATGTTGAATTTTCTGCATTTAAGCCTGTGAATATTTGTAAATGATCACAGCCGTAGCAGAAATTTTATATATATACCTAAATTCTGAAAGAGTTTTAATTAAAACTGCTTCATTAGAACATGAAGTGCCGTGAACTATTTAATAGCGTCCGCATACAATTTACCAGAAAGCTAGGTTAGTCAGTGACTGATATAACACGATTTAACATTATCAATATCACAAGAAAAAATATTATTAAAATACCTTTGCATTTGTTTTTATTCACTGAATATCCTCGGTTGCAAGTACAAACAGTTTGGTCGTCTTTGAAGCTACATACTCCATTAGAACCACAATCACATGCTGAAAGATTCAGAAAAAATAATTCTTAATAACAAACAAAGAAACTCCAATAAGGCCAAAGAATATAAATATTTATTTATTCCAAAACATGAGATGAAGAGAAACATTCATTGTCTGTTAAAATATGCATATATCATATTATATTACTATTAAATATGAAGGAATTTTTCAAGGATTCCTTTATTTTAAATTTACGTTTTCATCACAAAATTTATAGTAAACATTCTACGGATTAGAAAAATAATTTAGATGGTTGAGATGCGTTTTTACGATGTTTTTTTAATGTATAGGGGAAGCAGAAAAATTGGTAAATAAAACATTTTATACGCATTTCAATAAAATATTAACAATTTATATTTTAAAAACACAGTGTTAAAAAGAATATCGCTTATTATATTTCTAACCTCCTCTGTCACCTGAAATCAAAAATCCAAACAAATATAAATAGAAAATGATAAAGAAAGATTAAATTTAAATTAAAATAAAAAATTCACATATCGAGTACTTAATGAATAAAATAGAAAATTGCTCCCGAATTGAAATATCGTTGGCAAGCTTTTAACTTCTCCAAAGCATTATGATCTGGTCTTTCTTTTAAATCATATAACTATTTAATTATCCGTATCAGATAAACAAGTTTCTCATAAAAATGGAAGGCATTTAGAGTGAAAAGGCCATCTTAACCTCATTTTCAAACTCCAATTAAAATTTTAGTAAATATTGGTGAAAGAAGAGTTCCCATTATATTTTGAAATCATTGCTGTGTAAAATAATTCTTTATTACCATCAATATTGTTTCAAATTACCAAACTACTCATCATATCCTAAGAGATAAATCGGGATCATCAACTCCTCAAGTTTTCTAGAATTTTTAGAGTATTTTTCTTTTCTTTAATAGATAATTTCAGGTTTAAGCTTTAAGACTTTTATATATATCACTAAATTATTAAAAACCTATTTCTCTCGACACTTTCTTGAATATTTATAAAATCAGTTTCCAAAAAAGAATTCCAAGAAAGGAAATGAATATGAAGACGTCTGGAATTTATAACTTTCTAAACTCTAATTTTAGATTTTTATTTAGGAACTGAACAGCTCACATTATACTTTCAACACATGTAATTTATGAAGATTTCAACATTCTGCTTCCATGGCAATAAAAAATTAACTTCAGAAAATTCCGATTTTCATGCACAGAGCAATTTTGTTTATTCTACTTTTTCATTCATCTATTGTCTTGAACTGCAGAGAAATTTTTTCTGTGACTTAATGCCGAAATTTTCGGAACATGAAAATACAATCTTTTACTCTCATAACTGGAACTTTATCAGTAAATAGTGATATCAATATCTTAAGAAAATACATTATTCAAATACCTTCGCATTTGTTTTTATTCACAGAAAATCCTGTGTTGCAAGTACAAACAGGTTGGTCGTCTTTGAAACTGCATACTCCATTTGGACCACAATCACATGCTGAAAGATTCAGAAAAAAATTCCGAATAACAAACAATGGAATTTCAATAGGGGCAAAGAAAATAAATATTTATTTATTCCCACCAGTGATATTAGCAAAAAATTTATCGTCTGTTAAACTATGCATACATTATATTATATTACTTTTAAAAAAGAAGGAATTTTTTAAGGATTCCTTTATTTTAAATTTACGTTTTCATCATCATTTATATAGTATAGTTTCTATGGATTAGAAAAATAATTTAGATGGTTGAGATGCGTTTTTACGAGTTTTTTTTCTTTGCTTGTGAAGCGGAAAAATTGTAAAATAAAAAAACTTTTATACGCGTTTTAATAAAATATTAACAATTTATATTTTGAAAACATAGTGATTGAAAAATAAATATCGTTTATTATATTTCAAACCTCCTCTGTCGTCTGAAATAAAAAAACCCAATCAGTATAAATAGAAGATAATAAAGAAAGACTAATATTTAAATTAAAATAAAAAATTCACATATCGAATACTTAATGAATAAAATAGAAAATTGCTCATGAATACAAAAATCGTTGGCAAGCTTTTAACTTCTGCAAAGCATTATGATCTGTTCCTTCTTTTAAATCATATAACAATTTAATTATCCATAATAGATAAATAAGTTTCTCCTAAACATGGAAGGCATTTAGAGTGGAAAGGCAATCTTAGCCTTTTTCGAACTCCAATTAAACTTTTAGTAAATATTGGAGAAGGAAGAGTTCCCATTATATTTTGAAATCATTGCTGTGTAAAATAATTCTTTATTACCATCAATATTGTTTCAAATTACCAAACTACTCATCATATCCTAAGAGTTAAATCGGGATCATCTACTCCTCATGTTGTCTGAATTTTTGGAGTAATTTTCTTTTTTTTAATATATAATTTCAGTTAATGCTTTAAGACTTTTATATATATCACTAAATTATTAAAAACCTATTTCTCTCGACACTTTCTTGAATATTTATAAAATCAGTTTTAAAAAAAGAGATTCAAGAAAGGAAATGAATATGAAAACGTCTGGTATTTATAACTTTCTAAACTCTAATTTCAGATTTTTATTTAGGAACTGAACAGCTCAAATTATAATTTCAACACATGTCATTTATGAAGATTTCAACATTCTCCTTCCATGGCAATAAAAAATTAACTTCAGAAAATTCCGATTTTGATGCACAGAGCAATACTGTTTATTCTACTTTTTCATTCATCTATTGTCTTGAGCTGCAGAGAGATTTTTTCTGTGACTTAATGATGAACTTTCCGGAATATGAAAATACAATCTTTTACTCTCATAACTGGAACTTTATCAGTAAATGGTGATATCAATATCTTAAGAAAATACATTATTCAAATACCTTCGCATTTGTTTTTTTTCAAAGAAAATCCTGTGTTGCAAGTACAAAAAGGTTGGTCGTCTTTGAAACTGCATACTCCATTTGGACCACAATCACATACTGGAAGATTCAGAAAAAAATTCTAAATAACAAGCAATTGAATTTCAATAAGGACAAAGAAAATAAATATTTATTTATTCCAACCCGTGATATTAGCAGAAACTTTATCGTCTGTTAAACTATGAATACATTATATTATATTACTTTTAAAAAAGAAGGAATATTTCAAGGATTCCTTTATTTTAAATTTACGTTTTCATCATCATCGATATAGTATAGTTTCTATGGATTAGAAAAATAATTTATGCTTTGAGATGCGTTTTTAAGGGGGGTTTTCCTGTGTTTGTGAAGCGGAAAAATTGTAAAATAAAAAAAAATTTATACGCATATTAATAAATTATTAACAATTTACATTTTGAAAACATAGTTATGGAAAAATAAATATCGCTTATTATATTTCTAACCTCTTCGGTCGCCTGAAATTAAAAAACCCAATAAATATAAATAGAAGATAATAGAGAAAGACTGAAATTTAAATTAAAATAAGAATTTCACATATCGAGTACTTAATGAATAAAATAGAAAATTGCTCCCGAATAGAAATATCGTTGGCAAGCTTTTAACTTCTCCAAAGCATTATGATCTGTTAATTCTTTTAAATCATATAACTATTTGGTTGGCAACTAAGTAATTGCGGATTTTTTTTAGAAAATCAAAGACAGTTTTTTAATGGAATTAAATAACTTTATTCTGTAATGTATTGCCCATTTTGATCAATGACCTTTTGCCATCTTTCAGGCAGCATCATAATCCCACGTTCATAAAACTTCTGGTTTTTATTAGCAAAAAACTGAATCAGGTACGATTTGACATCATCATCATTATTGAAATTTTTACCATTCAAGGAGTTTTGTAAAGATCGAAACAAAAAGTAATCAGATGGTACAAGGTCAGGACTATATTGTGGATGTGGCAAAACATCCCAAACAAGCTCCAATAATTTTTGCCGAGTGACCAAAAATGTGTGTGGCCTTGCATTGTCATGATGGAATACAACACCTTTTCGATTTGTCGATTCGGGCCGCTTTTCTTCACTTGCATTGTTTAATTTCGTTAGTTGTTCAATGTAGACATCAGAATTGATCGTTCGGTTTTTCGGTAAGAGTTCAAAGTAGACAATTCCTTTGTAATCCCACCAAACTGATAACAAAACCTTCTTTTGATGAATATGAGCTTTTCATGTTGTTTGAGTTGGTTCACCTGGCCTGCTCCACGATCTTTTCCACTTGATATTGTTGTAAACAACCCATTTTTCATCGCCAGTTATCAGTCGTTTTAAAAATGGATCATTTTCATCACGTTTCTTTAGCAAATCGCAGCTGTTAATGCGTTACGTTAAATGTGTTTCTTTCAGTTCGTGAGGAACCCATGTGTCGAGTTTTTGAACATAGCCAAGTTGTCTTAAGTGATTTTCAATGCATGTATGTGATACATGCAGCTTCTCTGCAATCTCACGTGTTGTACTGTGACGATTCGAATCGATTATTGCTTTGATTATGTCGTCATCCAATTCAACTGGACGACCAGAGCGTTTTTGATCTTTGAGTGAAAAATCACCAGAACGAAATTTGGCAAACCAATTTCGACACTGCCGTTCTTTTAAGGCTTCGTTACAATAAACAGCACATAACTTTTTATGAGCTTGCGAGGCGTTTTTCCCTTTGCGGAAATAAAAAAGCAAAATATGACGAAAATGTTAATTTTTATTTTCCATTTTTCAACGAACGCCAAACGAAAACTACGCAACCGATCAAAAAACTTTTTTTACTGATTAACAGCCGAATTGCCAACAATCAAATAAACAAATGTGTTTTGCATTTGTACTACTTCTGCAAATCTAAAAATTCAACTGAAGCCATCTATGAGTGAAACAAGCAATTACTTAGTTGCAAACCCAATATTTAATTATCCATATTAGATGAACAAGTTTCTCCTAAACGTGGAAGGCATTTAGAGTGGAAAGGCCAGCTTAGCCTCAATTTCTAACTCCAATTAAACTTTTAGTAAATATTGGAGAAGGAAGACCTCCCATTATAATTTGAAATCATTGCTGTGTAAAATAATTCTTTATTACTATCAATATTGTTTCAAATTACCAAACTACTCATCATACCCTAAGAGATAAATCAGGATAATCAACTCCTCAAGTTGTATAGAATTTTTAGAGCATTTTTCTTTTCTTTAATAGATAATTTCAGGTTTAAGCTTTAAGACTTTTATATATATCACTAAATTATTAAAAACCTATTTCTCTCGACACTTTCTTGAATATTTATAAAATCAGTTTTAAAAAAAGAGATTCAAGAAAGGAAATGAATAAGATGACGTCTGGAATTTATAACTTTCTAAATTTTAGATTTTTATTTAGGAACTGAACAGCTGACTTTATACTTTCAACACATGTCATTTATGAAGATTTCAACATTCTGCTTCCATGGCAATAAAAAATTCACTTCAGAAAATTCCGATTTTGATGCACAAAGCAATTTTGTTTATTCTACTTTTTCATTCATCTATTGTCTTGAACTGCAGAGAAATTTTTTCTGTAACTTAATGCCGAAATTTCCGGAATATGAAAATACAATCTTTAACTCTCATAACTGCAACTTTATCAGTAAATATTGATATCAATATCTTAAGAAAATACATTATTCAAATACCTTCGCATTTGTTTTTATTCAAAGAAAATCCTGTGTTGCAAGTACAAACAGGTTGGTCGTCTTTGAAACTGCATACTCCATTTGGACCACAATCACATGCTGAAAGATTCAGAAAAAAATTCCGAATAACAAACAATGGAATTTCAATAGGGGCAAAGAAAATAAATATTTATTTATTCCCACCAGTGATATTAGCAGACAATTTATCGTCTGTTAAACTATGCATACATTATATTATATTACTTTTAAAAAAGAAGGAATATTTCAAGGATTCCTTTATTTAAAATTTACGCTTTCATCATCATCTACATAGTATAGTTTCTATGGATTAGAAAAATAATTTAGATGGTTGAGATGCGTTTTTAAGGGGGGTTTATCTGTGTTTGTGAAGCGGAAAAATTGTAAAATAAAAAAATTTTATACGCGTATTAATAAATTATTAACAATTTATATTTTGTTATAGTGATAAAAAAATGAATATCGCTTATTATATTTCTAACCTCCTCTGTCGAATGAAATAAAAAAACCCAATCAATATAAATGGAAGATAATAAAGAAAGACTAAAATTTAAATTAAGATAAAAAATTCACATATAGAGTACTTAATGAATAAAATAGAAAATTGCTCCCGAATAGAAATATCGTTGGCAAGCTTTTAACTTCTCCAAAGCATTATGATCTGTTCCTTCTTTTAAATCATATAACTATTTAACTATCCATATTAGATAAACAAGTTTCTCCTAAACATGGAAGGCATTTGGAGTGGAAAGACCATCTTAGCCTCATTTTTGAACTCCAATTAAACTTTTAGTAAATATTGGAGAAGGAAGACCTCCCATTATAATTTGAAATCATTGCTGTGTAAAATAATTCTTTATTACTATCAATATTGTTTCAAATTACCAAACTACTCATCATATCCTAAGAGTTAAATCGGGATCATCAACTCCTCAAGTTGTATAGAAATTTTAGAGTATTTTAGTTTTCTTCAATAGATAATTTCAGGTTTAAGCTTTCAGACTTTTACATATTTCACTAAATTATTAAAAACCTATTTCTCTCGACACTTTCTTGAATATCTATAAAATCAGTTTTAAAAAAAGAGATCCAAGAAAGGAAATGAATATGAAGATGTCTGGAATTTATAAATTTCTAAACTTTAATTTTTTATTTTTTATTTAGGAACTGAACAGCTCACATTATACTTTCAACACATGTAATTTATGAAGATTTCAACATTCTGCTTCCATGGCAATAAAAAATTCACTTCAGAAAATTCCGATTTTGATGCACAGAGCAATACTGTATATTCTACTTTTTCATTCATCTATTGTCTTGAACTGCAGAGAAATTTTTTCAGTGACTTAATGCCGAAATTTTCGGAACATGAAAATACAATCTTTTACTCTCATAACTGGAGCTTTATCAGTAAATATTGATATCAATATCTTAAGAAAATACATTAATCAAATACCTTCGCATTTGTTTTTATTCACAGAAAATCCTGTGTTGCAAGTACAAACAGGTTGGTCGTCTTTGAAACCGCATACTCCATTTGGACCACAATCACATGCTGAAAGATTCAGAAAAAAATTCTGAATAAAAAACAATGGAATTTCAATAGGAGCAAAGAAAATAAATATTTACTTATTCCCACCCGTGATTCTAGCAGAAAATTTATCGTCTGTTAAACTATGCGTTCATTATATTATATTACTTTTAAAAAAGAAGGAATATTTCAAGGATTCCTTTATTTTAAATTTACGTTTTCATCATCATCTATATAGTATAGTTTCTATGGATTAGAAAAATAATTTAGATGCGTTTTTAAGGGGTTTTTATCTGTGTTTGTGAAGCTGAAAAATTGTAAAATAAAAAAAAAATTATACGCGTATTAATAAATTATTAACAATTTATATTTTGAAAACATAGTTATTGAAAAATAAATATCGCTTATTATATTTCTAACTTCCTCTGTCGCCTGAAATAAAAAAAAAACCCAATAAATATGAATAGAAGATAATAAAGAAAGACTAAAATTGAAATTAAAATAAAAAATTCACATATCGAGTACTTAATGAATAAAATAGAAAATTGCTCCCGAATAGAAATATCGTTGGCAAGCTTTTAACTTCTCCAAAGCATTATG
The DNA here is from genome assembly GCF_947563725.1 of Argiope bruennichi. Taxonomy (NCBI): domain Eukaryota; kingdom Metazoa; phylum Arthropoda; class Arachnida; order Araneae; family Araneidae; genus Argiope; species Argiope bruennichi. The sequence goes on along the minus strand of NC_079157.1, from coordinate 80,299,235 downwards.
ATCTGTTCCTTCTTTTAAATCATATAACTATTTAACTATCCATATTAGATAAACAAGTTTCTCCTAAACATGGAAGGCATTTGGAGTGGAAAGGCCATCTTAGCCTCATTTTCGAACTCCAATTAAATTTTTTTAAATATTGGAGAAGGAAGACCACCCATTATAATTTGAAATCATTGCTGTGTAAAATAATTCTTTATTACTATCAATATTGTTTCAAATTACCAAACTACTCATCATATCCTAAGAGTTAAATCGGGATCATCAACTCCTCCTCCTTCGAAGATGTCTGGAATTTATAAATTTCTAAACTTTAATTTTTTATTTTTTATTTAGGAACTGAACAGCTCACATTATACTTTCAACACATGTAATTTATGAAGATTTCAACATTCTGCTTCCATGGCAATAAAAAATTCACTTCAGAAAATTCCGATTTTGATGCACAGAGCAATACTGTATATTCTACTTTTTCATTCATCTATTGTCTTGAACTGCAGAGAAATTTTTTCAGTGACTTAATGCCGAAATTTTCGGAACATGAAAATACAATCTTTTACTCTCATAACTGGAACATTATCAGTAAATATTGATATCAATATCTTAAGAAAATACATTATTCAAATACCTTCGCATTTGTTTTTATTCACAGAAAATCCTGTGTTGCAAGTACAAACAGGTTGGTCGTCTTTGAAACTGCATACTCCATTTGGACCACAATCACATGCTGAAAGATTCAGAAAAAAATTCCGAATAACAAACAATGGAATTTCAATAGGGGCAAAGAAAATAAATATTTATTTATTCCCACCAGTGATATTAGCAGACAATTTATCGTCTGTTAAACTAAGCATACATTATATTATATTACTTTTAAAAAAGAAGGAATTTTTTAAGGATTCCTTTATTTTAAATTTACGTTTTCATCATCATTTATATAGTATAGTTTCTATGGACTAGAAAAATAATTTAGATGGTTGAGATGCGTTTTTGAGAGTTTTTTTTCTTTGTTTGTGAAGCTGAAAAATTGTAAAATAAAAAAATTTTATACGCGTATTAATAAATTATTAACAATTTATATTTTGTTATAGTGATAAAAATATGAATATCGCTTATTATATTTCTAACCTCCTCTGTCGAATGAAATAAAAAAACCCAATCAATATAAATAGAAGATAATAAAGAAAGACTAATATTTAAATTAAAATAAAAAATTCACATATCGAGTACTTAATGAATAAAATAGAAAATTTCTCATGAATACAAAAATCGTTGGCAAGCTTTTAACTTCTGCAAAGCATTATGATCTGTTCCTTCTTTTAAATCATATAACAATTTACTTATCCATATTAGATAAATAAGTTTCTCCTAAACATGGAAGGCATTTAGAGTGGAAAGGCAATCTTAGCCTCATTTTCGAACTCCAATTAAACTTTTAGTAAATATTGGAGAATGAAGAGTTCCCATTATATTTTGAAATCATTGCTGTGTAAAATAATTCTTTATTACCATCAATATTGTTTCAAATTACCAAACTACTCATCATATCCTAAGAGATAAATTGGGATCATCAACTCCTCATGTTGTCTGAATTTTTGTAGTATTTTTCTTTTTTTAAATAGATAATTTCAGTTTAAGCTTTAAGACTTTTATATATTTCACTAAATTATTAAAAACCTATTTCTCTCGACACTGCTTGAATATTTATAAAATCAGTTTTAAAAAAAGAGATCCAAGAAAGGAAATGAATATGAAGATGTCTGGAATTTATAACTTTCTAAACTTTAATTTTAGATTTTTATTTAGGAACTGAACAGCTCACATTATACTTTCAACGCATGTAATTTATGAAGATTTCAACATTCTGCTTCCATGGCAATAAAAAATTCACTTCAGAAAATTCCGATTTTGATGCACAGAGCAATTTTGTTTATTCCACTTTTTCATTCATCTATTGTCTTGAACTGCAGAGAAATTTTTTCTGTGAATTAATGCCGAAATTTTCGGAACATGAAAATACAATCTTTTACTCTCATAACTGGAGCTTTATCAGTAAATATTGATATCAATATCTTAAGAAAATACATTAATCAAATACCTTCGCATTTGTTTTTATTCACAGAAAATCCTGTGTTGCAAGTACAAACAGGTTGGTCGTCTTTGAAACCGCATACTCCATTTGGACCACAATCACATGCTGAAAGATTCAGAAAAAAATTCCGAATAACAAACAATGGAATTTCAATAGGGACAAAGAAAATAAATATTTATTTATTCCCACCAGTGATATTAGCAGACAATTTATCGTCTGTTAAACTATGCATACATTATATTATATTACTTTTAAAAAAGAAGGAATATTTCAAGGATTCCTTTATTTAAAATTTACGTTTTCATCATCATCTATATAGTTTAGTTTCTATGGATTAGAAAAATAATTTAGATGGTTGTGATGCGTTTTTAAGGGGTTTTTATCTGTGTTTGTGAAGCTGAAAAATTGTAAAATAAAAAAAAATTTATACGCGTATTAATAAATTATTAACAATTTATATTTAGAAAACATAGTTATTGAAAAATAAATATCGCTTATTATATTTCTAACCTCCTCTGTCGCCTGAAATAAAAAAAAACCCCAATAAATATGAATAGAAGATAATAAAGAAAGACTAAAATTGAAATTAAAATAAAAAATTCACATATCGAGTACTTAATGAATAAAATAGAAAATTGCTCCCGAATAGAAATATCGTTGGCAAGCTTTTAACTTCTCCAAAGCATTATGATCTGTTCCTTCTTTTAAATCATATAACTATTTAACTATCCATATTAGATAAACAAGTTTCTCCTAAACATGGAAGGCATTTGGAGTGGAAAGACCATCTTAGCCTCATTTTCGAACTCCAATTAAACTTTTAGTAAATATTGGAGAAGGAAGACCTCCCATTATAATATGAAATCATTGCTGTGTAAAATAATTCTTTATTACTATCAATATTGTTTCAAATTACCAAACTACTCATCATATCCTAAGAGTTAAATCGGGATCATCAACTCCTCAAGTTGTATAGAAATTTTAGAGTATTTTAGTTTTCTTTAATAGATAATTTCAGGTTTAAGCTTTCAGACTTTTATATATTTCACTAAATTATTAAAAACATATTTCTCTCGACACTTTCTTGAGTATTTATAAAATCAGTTTTAAAAAAAGAGATCCAAGAAAGGAAATGAATATGAAGACGTCTGGAATTTATAACTTTCTAAACTTTAATATTACATTTTTATTTCGGAACTCAACAGCTAACATTATACTTTCAACACATGTCATTTATGAAGATTTCAACATTCTGCTTCCATGGCAATAAAAAATTCACTTCAGAAAATTCCGATTTTGATGCACAGAGCAATTTTGTTAATTCTACTTTTTCATTCATCTATTGTCTTGAACTGCAGAGAAATTTTTTCTGTGAATTAATGCCGAAATTTTCGGAACATGAAAATACAATCTTTTACTCTCATAACTGGAGCTTTATCAGTAAATAGTGATATCAATATCTTAAGAAAATACATTATTCAAATACCTTCGCATTTGTTTTTATTCACAGAAAATCCTGTGTTGCAAGTACAAACAGGTTGGTCGTCTTTGAAACCGCATACTCCATTTGGACCACAATCACATGCTGAAAGATTCAGAAAAAAATTCTGAATAACAAACAATGGAATTTCAATAGGGGCAAAGAAAATAAATATTTATTTATTCCCACCCGTGATATTAGCAGAAAATTTATTGTCTGTTAAACTATGAATACATTATATTATATTACTTTTAAAAAAGAAGGAATATTTCAAGGATTCCTTTATTTTAATTTTACGTTTTCATCATCATCTATATAGTATAGTATCTATGGATTAGAAAAATAATTTAGATAGTTGTGATGCGTTTTTAAGGGGTTTTTATCTGTGTTTGTGAAGCTGAAAAATTAAAAAATAAAAAAAAATTTATACGCGTATTAATAAATTATTAACAATTTATATTTTGAAAACATAATTATTGAAAAATAAATATCGCTTATTATATTTCTAACCTCCTCTGTCGCCTGAAATAAAAAAAAAACTCAATAAATATGAATAGAAGATAATAAAGAAAGACTAAAATTGAAATTAAAATAAAAAAATTCACATATCGAGTACTTAATGAATAAAATAGAAAATTGCTCCCGAATAGAAATATCGTTGGCAAGCTTTTAACTTCTCCAAAGCATTATGATCTGTTCCTTCTTTTAAATCATATAACTATTTAACTATCCATATTAGATAAACAAGTTTCTCCTAAACATGGAAGGCATTTGGAGTGGAAAGGCCATCTTAGCCTCATTTTCGAACTCCAATTAAACTTTTAGTAAATATTGGAGAAGGAAGACCTCCCATTATAATTTGAAATCATTTCTGTGTAAAATAATTCTTTATTACTATCAATATTGTTTCAAATTACCAAACTACTCATCATATCCTAAGAGTTAAATTGGGATCATCAACTCCTCAAGTTGTATAGAAATTTTAGAGTATTTTAGTTTTCTTTAATAGATAATTTCAGGTTTAAGCTTTCAGACTTTTATATATTTCACTAAATTATTAAAAACATATTTCTCTCGACACTTTCTTGAGTATTTATAAAATCAGTTTTAAAAAAAGAGATCCAAGAAAGGAAATGAATATGAAGACGTCTGGAATTTATAACTTTCTAAACTTTAATTTTACATTTTTATTTCGGAACTCAACAGCTAACATTATACTTTCAACACATGTCATTTATGAAGATTTCAACATTCTGCTTCCATGGCAATAAAAAATTCACTTCAGAAAATTCCGATTTTGATGCACAGAGCAATACTGTTTATTCTACTTTTTCATTCATCTATTGTCTTGAACTGCAGAGAAATTTTTTCTGTGAATTAATGCCGAAATTTTCGGAACATGAAAATACAATCTTTTACTCTCATAACTGGAGCTTTATCATTAAATAGTGATATCAATATCTTAAGAAAATACATTATTCAAAAACCTTCGCATTTGTTTTTATTCAAAGAAAATGCCGTGTTGCAAGTACAAAAAGGTTGGTCGTCTTTGAAACTGCATACTCCATTTGGACCACAATCACATGCTGGAAGATTCAGAAAAAAATTCTGAATAACAAACAATTGAATTTCAATAGGGGCAAAGAAAATAAATATTTATTTATTCCCACCCGTGATATTAGCAGAAAATTTATTGTCTGTTAAACTATGAATACATTATATTATATTACTTTTAAAAAAGAAGGAATATTTCAAGGATTCCTTTATTTTAATTTTACGTTTTCATCATCATCTATATAGTATAGTTTCTATGGATTAGAAACATAATTTAGATAGTTGTGATGCGTTTTTAAGGGGTTTTTATCTGTGTTTGTGAAGCTGAAAAATTGTAAAATAAAAAAAAAATTTATACGCGTATTAATAAATTATTAACAATTTATATTTTGAAAACATAGTTATTGAAAAATAAATATCGCTTATTATATTTCTAACCTCCTCTGTCGCCTGAAATAAAAAAAACCCCAATAAATATGAATAGAAGATAATAAAGAAAGACTAAAATTGAAATTAAAATAAAAAATTCACATATCGAGTACTTAATGAATAAAATAGAAAATTGCTCCGGAATAGAAATATCGTTGGCAAGCTTTTAACTTCTCCAAAGCATTATGATCTGTTCCTTCTTTTAAATCATATAACTATTTAACTATCCATATTAGATAAACAAGTTTCTCCTAAACATGGAAGGCATTTGGAGTGGAAAGGCCATCTTAGCCTCATTTTCGAACTCCAATTAAACTTTTAGTAAATATTGGAGAAGGAAGACCTCCCATTATAATTTGAAATCATTGCTGTGTAAAATAATTCTTTATTACTATCAATATTGTTTCAAATTACCAAACTACTCATCATATCCTAAGAGTTAAATCGGGATCATCAACTCCTCAAGTTGTATAGAAATTTTAGAGTATTTTAGTTTTCTTTAATAGATAATTTCAGGTTTAAGCTTTCAGACTTTTATATATTTCACTAAATTATTAAAAACATATTTCTCTCGACACTTTCTTGAGTATTTATAAAATCAGTTTTAAAAAAAGAGATCCAAGAAAGGAAATGAATATGAAGACGTCTGGAATTTATAACTTTCTAAACTTTAATTTTACATTTTTATTTCGGAACTCAACAGCTAACATTATACTTTCAACACATGTCATTTATGAAGATTTCAACATTCTGCTTCCATGGCAATAAAAAATTCACTTCAGAAAATTCCGATTTTGATGCACAGAGCAATTTTGTTTATTCTACTTTTTCATTCATCTATTGTCTTGAACTGCAGAGAAATTTTTTCTGTGAATTAATGCCGAAATTTTCGGAACATGAAAATACAATCTTTTACTCTCATAACTGGAGCTTTATCAGTAAATAGTGATATCAATATCTTAAGAAAATACATTATTCAAATACCTTCGCATTTGTTTTTATTCACAGAAAATCCTGTGTTGCAAGTACAAACAGGTTGGTCGTCTTTGAAACCGCATACTCCATTTGGACCACAATCACATGCTGAAAGATTCAGAAAAAAATTCTGAATAACAAACAATGGAATTTCAATAGGGGCAAAGAAAATAAATATTTACTTATTCCCACCCGTGATTTTAGCAGAAAATATATCGTCTGTTAAACTATGCGTTCATTATATTATATTACTTTTAAAAAAGAAGGAATATTTCAAGGATTCCTTTATTTTAAATTTACGTTTTCATCATCATCTATATAGTTTAGTTTCTATGGATTAGAAAAATAATTTAGATGGTTGTGATGCGTTTTTAAGGGGTTTTTATCTGTGTTTGTGAAGCTGAAAAATTGTAAAATAAAAAAAAATTTATACGCGTATTAATAAATTATTAACAATTTATATTTTGAAAACATAGTTATTGAAAAATAAATATCGCTTATTATATTTCTAACCTCCTCTGTCGCCTGAAATAAAAAAACCCCCCAATAAATATGAATAGAAGATAATAAAGAAAGACTAAAATTGAAATTAAAATAAAAAATTCACATATCGAGTACTTAATGAATAAAATAGAAAATTGCTCCCGAATAGAAATATCGTTGGCAAGCTTTTAACTTCTCCAAAGCATTATGATCTGTTCCTTCTTTTAAATCATATAACTATTTAACTATCCATATTAGATAAATAAGTTTCTCCTAAACATGGAAGGCATTTGGAGTGGAAAGACCATCTTAGTCTCATTTTCGAACTCCAATTAAACTTTTAGTAAATATTGGAGAAGGAAGACCTCCCATTATAATATGAAATCATTGCTGTGTAAAATAATTCTTTATTACTATCAATATTGTTTCAAATTACCAAACTACTCATCATATCCTAAGAGTTAAATCGGGATCATCAACTCCTCAAGTTGTATAGAAATTTTAGAGTATTTTAGTTTACTTTAATAGATAATTTCAGGTTTAAGCTTTCAGACTTTTATATATTTCACTAAATTATTAAAAACATATTTCTCTCGACACTTTCTTGAGTATTTATAAAATCAGTTTTAAAAAAAGAGATCTAAGAAAGGAAATGAATATGAAGACGTCTGGAATTTATAACTTTCTAAACTTTAATTTTACATTTTTATTTCGGAACTCAACAGCTAACATTATACTTTCAACACATGTCATTTATGAAGATTTCAACATTCTGCTTCCATGGCAATAAAAAATTCACTTCAGAAAATTCCGATTTTGATGCACAGAGCAATTTTGTTTATTCTACTTTTTCATTCATCTATTGTCTTGAACTGCAGAGAAATTTTTTCTGTGAATTAATGCCGAAATTTTCGGAACATGAAAATACAATCTTTTACTCTCATAACTGGAGCTTTATCAGTAAATAGTGATATCAATATCTTAAGAAAATACATTATTCAAATACCTTCGCATTTGTTTTTATTCATAGAAAATCCTGTGTTGCAAGTACAAACAGGTTGGTCGTCTTTGAAACCGCATACTCCATTTGGACCACAATCACATGCTGAAAGATTCAGAAAAAAATTCTGAATAACAAACAATGGAATTTCAATAGGGGCAAAGAAAATAAATATTTACTTATTCCCACCCGTGATTTTAGCAGAAAATATATCGTCTGTTAAACTATGCGTTCATTATATTATATTACTTTTAAAAAAGAAGGAATATTTCAAGGATTCCTTTATTTAAAATTTACGTTTTCATCATCATCTATATAGTTTAGTTTCTATGGATTAGAAAAATAATTTAGATGGTTGTGATGCGTTTTTAAGGGGTTTTTATCTGTGTTTGTGAAGCTGAAAAATTGTAAAATAAAAAAAAATTTATACGCGTATTAATAAATTATTAACAATTTATATTTAGAAAACATAGTTATTGAAAAATAAATATCGCTTATTATATTTCTAACCTCCTCTGTCGCCTGAAATAAAAAAAAACCCCAATAAATATGAATAGAAGATAATAAAGAAAGACTAAAATTGAAATTAAAATAAAAAATTCACATATCGAGTACTTAATGAATAAAATAGAAAATTGCTCCCGAATAGAAATATCGTTGGCAAGCTTTTAACTTCTCCAAAGCATTATGATCTGTTCCTTCTTTTAAATCATATAACTATTTAACTATCCATATTAGATAAACAAGTTTCTCCTAAACATGGAAGGCATTTGGAGTGGAAAGACCATCTTAGCCTCATTTTCGAACTCCAATTAAACTTTTAGTAAATATTGGAGAAGGAAGACCTCCCATTATAATATGAAATCATTGCTGTGTAAAATAATTCTTTATTACTATCAATATTGTTTCAAATTACCAAACTACTCATCATATCCTAAGAGTTAAATCGGGATCATCAACTCCTCAAGTTGTATAGAAATTTTAGAGTATTTTAGTTTTCTTTAATAGATAATTTCAGGTTTAAGCTTTCAGACTTTTATATATTTCACTAAATTATTAAAAACATATTTCTCTCGACACTTTCTTGAGTATTTATAAAATCAGTTTTAAAAAAAGAGATCCAAGAAAGGAAATGAATATGAAGACGTCTGGAATTTATAACTTTCTAAACTTTAATTTTACATTTTTATTTCGGAACTCAACAGCTAACATTATACTTTCAACACATGTCATTTATGAAGATTTCAACATTCTGCTTCCATGGCAATAAAAAATTCACTTCAGAAAATTCCGATTTTGATGCACAGAGCAATTTTGTTTATTCTACTTTTTCATTCATCTATTGTCTTGAACTGCAGAGAAATTTTTTCTGTGAATTAATGCCGAAATTTTCGGAACATGAAAATACAATCTTTTACTCTCATAACTGGAGCTTTATCAGTAAATAGTGATATCAATATCTTAAGAAAATACATTATTCAAATACCTTCGCATTTGTTTTTATTCACAGAAAATCCTGTGTTGCAAGTACAAACAGGTTGGTCGTCTTTGAAACCGCATACTCCATTTGGACCACAATCACATGCTGAAAGATTCAGAAAAAAATTCTGAATAACAAACAATGGAATTTCAATAGGGGCAAAGAAAATAAATATTTACTTATTCCCACCCGTGATATTAGCAGAAAATTTATTGTCTGTTAAACTATGAATACATTATATTATATTACTTTTAAAAAAGAAGGAATATTTCAAGGATTCCTTTATTTTAATTTTACGTTTTCATCATCATCTATATAGTATAGTTTCTATGGATTAGAAAAATAATTTAGATAGTTGTGATGCGTTTTTAAGGGGTTTTTATCTGTGTTTGTGAAGCTGAAAAATTGTAAAATAAAAAAAAAATTTATACGCGTATTAATAAATTATTAACAATTTATATTTTGAAAACATAGTTATTGAAAAATAAATATCGCTTATTATATTTCTAACCTCCTCTGTCGCCTGAAATAAAAAAAAACTCAATAAATATGAATAGAAGATAATAAAGAAAGACTTAAATTGAAATTAAAATAAAAAAATTCACATATCGAGTACTTAATGAATAAAATAGAAAATTGCTCCCGAATAGAAATATCGTTGGCAAGCTTTTAACTTCTCCAAAGCATTATGATCTGTTCCTTCTTTTAAATCATATAACTATTTAACTATCCATATTAGATAAACAAGTTTCTCCTAAACATGGAAGGCATTTGGAGTGGAAAGGCCATCTTAGCCTCATTTTCGAACTCCAATTAAATTTTTTTAAATATTGGAGAAGGAAGACCTCCCATTATAATTTGAAATCATTGCTGTGTAAAATAATTCTTTATTACTATCAATATTGTTTCAAATTACCAAACTACTCATCATATCCTAAGAGTTAAATCGGGATCATCAACTCCTCCTCCTTCGAAGATGTCTGGAATTTATAAATTTCTAAACTTTAATTTTTTATTTTTTATTTAGGAACTGAACAGCTCACATTATACTTTCAACACATGTAATTTATGAAGATTTCAACATTCTGCTTCCATGGCAATAAAAAATTCACTTCAGAAAATTCCGATTTTGATGCACAGAGCAATACTGTATATTCTACTTTTTCATTCATCTATTGTCTTGAACTGCAGAGAAATTTTTTCAGTGACTTAATGCCGAAATTTTCGGAACATGAAAATACAATCTTTTACTCTCATAACTGGAACATTATCAGTAAATATTGATATCAATATCTTAAGAAAATACATTATTCAAATACCTTCGCATTTGTTTTTATTCACAGAAAATCCTGTGTTGCAAGTACAAACAGGTTGGTCGTCTTTGAAACTGCATACTCCATTTGGACCACAATCACATGCTGAAAGATTCAGAAAAAAATTCCGAATAACAAACAATGGAATTTCAATAGGGGCAAAGAAAATAAATATTTATTTATTCCCACCAGTGATATTAGCAGACAATTTATCGTCTGTTAAACTAAGCATACATTATATTATATTACTTTTAAAAAAGAAGGAATTTTTTAAGGATTCCTTTATTTTAAATTTACGTTTTCATCATCATTTATATAGTATAGTTTCTATGGACTAGAAAAATAATTTAGATGGTTGAGATGCGTTTTTGAGAGTTTTTTTTCTTTGTTTGTGAAGCTGAAAAATTGTAAAATAAAAAAATTTTATACGCGTATTAATAAATTATTAACAATTTATATTTTGTTATAGTGATAAAAATATGAATATCGCTTATTATATTTCTAACCTCCTCTGTCGAATGAAATAAAAAAACCCAATCAATATAAATAGAAGATAATAAAGAAAGACTAATATTTAAATTAAAATAAAAAATTCACATATCGAGTACTTAATGAATAAAATAGAAAATTTCTCATGAATACAAAAATCGTTGGCAAGCTTTTAACTTCTGCAAAGCATTATGATCTGTTCCTTCTTTTAAATCATATAACAATTTACTTATCCATATTAGATAAATAGGTTTCTCCTAAACATGGAAGGCATTTAGAGTGGAAAGGCAATCTTAGCCTCATTTTCGAACTCCAATTAAACTTTTAGTAAATATTGGAGAAGGAAGAGTTCCCATTATATTTTGAAATCATTGCTGTGTAAAATAATTCTTTATTACCATCAATATTGTTTCAAATTACCAAACTACTCATCATATCCTAAGAGATAAATCGGGATCATCAACTCCTCATGTTGTCTGAATTTTTGTAGTATTTTTCTTTTTTTAAATAGATAATTTCAGTTTAAGCTTTAAGACTTATATATATTTCACTAAATTATTAAAAACCTATTTCTCTCGACACTGCTTGAATATTTATAAAATCAGTTTTAAAAAAAGAGATCCAAGAAAGGAAATGAATATGAAGATGTCTGGAATTTATAACTTTCTAAACTTTAATTTTAGATTTTTATTTAGGAACTGAACAGCTCACATTATACTTTCAACGCATGTAATTTATGAAGATTTCAACATTCTGCTTCCATGGCAATAAAAAATTCACTTCAGAAAATTCCGATTTTGATGCACAGAGCAATTTTGTTTATTCCACTCTTTCATTCATCTATTGTCTTGAACTGCAGAGAAATTTTTTCTGTGAATTAATGCCGAAATTTTCGGAACATGAAAATACAATCTTTTACTCTCATAACTGGAGCTTTATCAGTAAATATTGATATCAATATCTTAAGAAAATACATTAATCAAATACCTTCGCATTTGTTTTTATTCACAGAAAATCCTGTGTTGCAAGTACAAACAGGTTGGTCGTCTTTGAAACCGCATACTCCATTTGGACCACAATCACATGCTGAAAGATTCAGAAAAAAATTCCGAATAACAAACAATGGAATTTCAATAGGGGCAAAGAAAATAAATATTTATTTATTCCCACCAGTGATATTAGCAGACAATTTATCGTCTGTTAAACTATGCATACATTATATTATATTACTTTTAAAAAAGAAGGAATATTTCAAGGATTCCTTTATTTAAAATTTACGTTTTCATCATCATCTATATAGTTTAGTTTCTATGGATTAGAAAAATAATTTAGATGGTTGTGATGCGTTTTTAAGGGGTTTTTATCTGTGTTTGTGAAGCTGAAAAATTGTAAAATAAAAAAAAATTTATACGCGTATTAATAAATTATTAACAATTTATATTTTGAAAACATAGTTATTGAAAAATAAATATCGCTTATTATATTTCTAACCTCCTCTGTCGCCTGAAATAAAAAAAACCCCAATAAATATGAATAGAAGATAATAAAGAAAGACTAAAATTGAAATTAAAATAAAAAATTCACATATCGAGTACTTAATGAATAAAATAGAAAATTGCTCCCGAATAGAAATATCGTTGGCAAGCTTTTAACTTCTCCAAAGCATTATGATCTGTTCCTTCTTTTAAATCATATAACTATTTAACTATCCATATTAGATAAACAAGTTTCTCCTAAACATGGAAGGCATTTGGAGTGGAAAGACCATCTTAGCCTCATTTTCGAACTCCAATTAAACTTTTAGTAAATATTGGAGAAGGAAGACCTCCCATTATAATATGAAATCATTGCTGTGTAAAATAATTCTTTATTACTATCAATATTGTTTCAAATTACCAAACTACTCATCATATCCTAAGAGTTAAATCGGGATCATCAACTCCTCAAGTTGTATAGAAATTTTAGAGTATTTTAGTTTTCTTTAATAGATAATTTCAGGTTTAAGCTTTCAGACTTTTATATATTTCACTAAATTATTAAAAACATATTTCTCTCGACACTTTCTTGAGTATTTATAAAATCAGTTTTAAAAAAAGAGATCCAAGAAAGGAAATGAATATGAAGACGTCTGGAATTTATAACTTTCTAAACTTTAATATTACATTTTTATTTCGGAACTCAACAGCTAACATTATACTTTCAACACATGTCATTTATGAAGATTTCAACATTCTGCTTCCATGGCAATAAAAAATTCACTTCAGAAAATTCCGATTTTGATGCACAGAGCAATTTTGTTTATTCTACTTTTTCATTAATCTATTGTCTTGAACTGCAGAGAAATTTTTTCTGTGAATTAATGCCGAAATTTTCGGAACATGAAAATACAATCTTTTACTCTCATAACTGGAGCTTTATCAGTAAATAGTGATATCAATATCTTAAGAAAATACATTATTCAAATACCTTCGCATTTGTTTTTATTCACAGAAAATCCTGTGTTGCAAGTACAAACAGGTTGGTCGTCTTTGAAACCGCATACTCCATTTGGACCACAATCACATGCTGAAAGATTCAGAAAAAAATTCTGAATAACAAACAATGGAATTTCAATAGGGGCAAAGAAAATAAATATTTATTTATTCCCACCCGTGATATTAGCAGAAAATTTATTGTCTGTTAAACTATGAATACATTATATTATATTACTTTTAAAAAAGAAGGAATATTTCAAGGATTCCTTTATTTTAATTTTACGTTTTCATCATCATCTATATAGTATAGTTTCTATGGATTAGAAAAATAATTTAGATAGTTGTGATGCGTTTTTAAGGGGTTTTTATCTGTGTTTGTGAAGCTGAAAAATTAAAAAATAAAAAAAAATTTATACGCGTATTAATAAATTATTAACAATTTATATTTTGAAAACATAATTATTGAAAAATAAATATCGCTTATTATATTTCTAACCTCCTCTGTCGCCTGAAATAAAAAAAAAACTCAATAAATATGAATAGAAGATAATAAAGAAAGACTAAAATTGAAATTAAAATAAAAAAATTCACATATCGAGTACTTAATGAATAAAATAGAAAATTGCTCCCGAATAGAAATATCGTTGGCAAGCTTTTAACTTCTCCAAAGCATTATGATCTGTTCCTTCTTTTAAATCATATAACTATTTAACTATCCATATTAGATAAACAAGTTTCTCCTAAACATGGAAGGCATTTGGAGTGGAAAGGCCATCTTAGCCTCATTTTCGAACTCCAATTAAACTTTTAGTAAATATTGGAGAAGGAAGACCTCCCATTATAATTTGAAATCATTTCTGTGTAAAATAATTCTTTATTACTATCAATATTGTTTCAAATTACCAAACTACTCATCATATCATAAGAGTTAAATCGGGATCATCAACTCCTCAAGTTGTATAGAAATTTTAGAGTATTTTAGTTTTCTTTAATAGATAATTTCAGGTTTAAGCTTTCAGACTTTTATATATTTCACTAAATTATTAAAAACATATTTCTCTCGACACTTTCTTGAGTATTTATAAAATCAGTTTTAAAAAAAGAGATCCAAGAAAGGAAATGAATATGAAGACGTCTGGAATTTATAACTTTCTAAACTTTAATTTTACATTTTTATTTCGGAACTCAACAGCTAACATTATACTTTCAACACATGTCATTTATGAAGATTTCAACATTCTGCTTCCATGGCAATAAAAAATTCACTTCAGAAAATTCCGATTTTGATGCACAGAGCAATACTGTTTATTCTACTTTTTCATTCATCTATTGTCTTGAACTGCAGAGAAATTTTTTCTGTGAATTAATGCCGAAATTTTCGGAACATGAAAATACAATCTTTTACTCTCATAACTGGAGCTTTATCAGTAAATAGTGATATCAATATCTTAAGAAAATACATTATTCAAATACCTTCGCATTTGTTTTTATTCACAGAAAATCCTGTGTTGCAAGTACAAACAGGTTGGTCGTCTTTGAAACCGCATACTCCATTTGGACCACAATCACATGCTGAAAGATTCAGAAAAAAATTCTGAATAACAAACAATGGAATTTCAATAGGGGCAAAGAAAATAAATATTTACTTATTCCCACCCGTGATTTTAGCAGAAAATATATCGTCTGTTAAACTATGCGTTCATTATATTATATTACTTTTAAAAAAGAAGGAATATTTCAAGGATTCCTTTATTTTAAATTTACGTTTTCATCATCATCTATATAGTTTAGTTTCTATGGATTAGAAAAATAATTTAGATGGTTGTGATGCGTTTTTAAGGGGTTTTTATCTGTGTTTGTGAAGCTGAAAAATTGTAAAATAAAAAAAAAATTTATACGCGTATTAATAACTTATTAACAATTTATATTTTGAAAACATAGTTATTGAAAAATAAATATCGCTTATTATATTTCTAACCTCCTCTGTCGCCTGAAATAAAAAAAACCCCCAATAAATATGAATAGAAGATAATAAAGAAAGACTAAAATTGAAATTAAAATAAAAAATTCACATATCGAGTACTTAATGAATAAAATAGAAAATTGCTCCCGAATAGAAATATCGTTGGCAAGCTTTTAACTTCTCCAAAGCATTATGATCTGTTCCTTCTTTTAAATCATATAACTATTTAACTATCCATATTAGATAAATAAGTTTCTCCTAAACATGGAAGGCATTTGGAGTGGAAAGACCATCTTAGTCTCATTTTCGAACTCCAATTAAACTTTTAGTAAATATTGGAGAAGGAAGACCTCCCATTATAATATGAAATCATTGCTGTGTAAAATAATTCTTTATTACTATCAATATTGTTTCAAATTACCAAACTACTCATCATATCCTAAGAGTTAAATCGGGATCATCAACTCCTCAAGTTGTATAGAAATTTTAGAGTATTTTAGTTTACTTTAATAGATAATTTCAGGTTTAAGCTTTCAGACTTTTATATATTTCACTAAATTATTAAAAACATATTTCTCTCGACACTTTCTTGAGTATTTATAAAATCAGTTTTAAAAAAAGAGATCTAAGAAAGGAAATGAATATGAAGACGTCTGGAATTTATAACTTTCTAAACTTTAATTTTACATTTTTATTTCGGAACTCAACAGCTAACATTATACTTTCAACACATGTCATTTATGAAGATTTCAACATTCTGCTTCCATGGCAATAAAAAATTCACTTCAGAAAATTCCGATTTTGATGCACAGAGCAATTTTGTTTATTCTACTTTTTCATTCATCTATTGTCTTGAACTGCAGAGAAATTTTTTCTGTGAATTAATGCCGAAATTTTCGGAACATGAAAATACAATCTTTTACTCTCATAACTGGAGCTTTATCAGTAAATAGTGATATCAATATCTTAAGAAAATACATTATTCAAATACCTTCGCATTTGTTTTTATTCACAGAAAATCCTGTGTTGCAAGTACAAACAGGTTGGTCGTCTTTGAAACCGCATACTCCATTTGGACCACAATCACATGCTGAAAGATTCAGAAAAAAATTCTGAATAACAAACAATGGAATTTCAATAGGGGCAAAGAAAATAAATATTTACTTATTCCCACCCGTGATTTTAGCAGAAAATATATCGTCTGTTAAACTATGCGTTCATTATATTATATTACTTTTAAAAAAGAAGGAATATTTCAAGGATTCCTTTATTTTAAATTTACGTTTTCATCATCATCTATATAGTATAGTTTCTATGGATTAGAAAATTAATTTAGATACTTGTGATGCGTTTTTAAGGGGTTTTTATCTGTGTTTGTGAAGCTGAAAAATTGTAAAATAAAAAAAAAATTTATACGCGTATTAATAAATTATTAACAATTTATATTTTGAAAACATAGTTATTGAAAAATAAATATCGCTTATTATATTTCTAACCTCCTCTGTCGCCTGAAATAAAAAAAAACCCAATAAATATGAATAGAAGATAATAAAGAAAGACTAAAATTGAAATTAAAATAAAAAATTCACATATCGAGTACTTAATGAATAAAATAGAAAATTACTCCCGAATAGAAATATCGTTGGCAAGCTTTTAACTTCTCCAAAGCATTATGATCTGTTCCTTCTTTTAAATCATATAACTATTTAACTATCCATATTAGATAAACAAGTTTTTCCTAAACATGGAAGGCATTTGGAGTGGAAAGGCCATCTTAGCCTCCTTTTCGAACTCCAATTAAACTTTTTGTAAATATTGGAGAAGGAAGACCTCCCATTATAATTTGAAATCATTGCTGTGTAAAATAATTCTTTATTACTATCAATATTGTTTCAAATTACCAAACTACTCATCATATCCTAAGAGTTAAATCGGGATCATCAACTCCTCAAGTTGTATAGAAATTTTAGAGTATTTTAGTTTTCTTTAATAGATAATTTCAGGTTTAAGCTTTCAGACTTTTATATATTTCACTAAATTATTAAAAACATATTTCTCTCGACACTTTCTTGAGTATTTATAAAATCAGTTTTAAAAAAAGAGATCCAAGAAAGGAAATGAATATGAAGACGTCTGGAATTTATAACTTTCTAAACTTTAATTTTACATTTTTATTTCGGAACTCAACAGCTAACATTATACTTTCAACACATGTCATTTATGAAGATTTCAACATTCTGCTTCCATGGCAATAAAAAATTCACTTCAGAAAATTCCGATTTTGATGCACAGAGCAATACTGTTTATTCTACTTTTTCATTCATCTATTGTCTTGAACTGCAGAGAAATTTTTTTTGTGAATTAATGCCGAAATTTTCGGAACATGAAAATACAATCTTTTACTCTCATAACTGGAGCTTTATCAGTAAATAGTGATATCAGTATCTTAAGAAAATACATTATTCAAAAACCTTCGCATTTGTTTTTATTCAAAGAAAATGCCGTGTTGCAAGTACAAAAAGGTTGGTCGTCTTTGAAACTGCATACTCCATTTGGACCACAATCACATGCTGGAAGATTCAGAAAAAAATTCTGAATAACAAACAATTGAATTTCAATAGGGGCAAAGAAAATAAATATTTATTTATTCCCACCCGTGATATTAGCAGAAAATTTATTGTCTGTTAAACTATGAATACATTATATTATATTACTTTTAAAAAAGAAGGAATATTTCAAGGATTCCTTTATTTTAATTTTACGTTTTCATCATCATCTATATAGTATAGTTTCTATGGATTAGAAACATAATTTAGATAGTTGTGATGCGTTTTTAAGGGGTTTTTATCTGTGTTTGTGAAGCTGAAAAATTGTAAAATAAAAAAAAAATTTATACGCGTATTAATAAATTATTAACAATTTATATTTTGAAAACATAGTTATTGAAAAATAAATATCGCTTATTATATTTCTAACCTCCTCTGTCGCCTGAAATAAAAAAAAACCCCAATAAATATGAATAGAAGATAATAAAGAAAGACTAAAATTGAAATTAAAATAAAAAATTCACATATCGAGTACTTAATGAATAAAATAGAAAATTGCTCCCGAATAGAAATATCGTTGGCAAGCTTTTAACTTCTCCAAAGCATTATGATCTGTTCCTTCTTTTAAATCATATAACTATTTAACTATCCATATTAGATAAACAAGTTTCTCCTAAACATGGAAGGCATTTGGAGTGGAAAGGCCATCTTAGCCTCATTTTCGAACTCCAATTAAACTTTTAGTAAATATTGGAGAAGGAAGACCTCCCATTATAATTTGAAATCATTGCTGTGTAAAATAATTCTTTATTACTATCAATATTGTTTCAAATTACCAAACTACTCATCATATCATAAGAGTTAAATCGGGATCATCAACTCCTCAAGTTGTATAGAAATTTTAGAGTATTTTAGTTTCCTTTAATAGATAATTTCAGGTTTAAGCTTTCAGACTTTTATATATTTCACTAAATTATTAAAAGCCTATTTCTCTCGACACTTTCTTGAATATTTATAAAATCAGTTTTAAAAAAAGAGATCCAAGAAAGGAAATGAATATGAAGATGTCTGGAATTTATAACTTTCTAAACTTTAATTTTAGATTTTTATTTAGGAACTGAACAGCTCACATTATACTTTCAACACATGTAATTTATGAAGATTTCAACATTCTGCTTCCATGGCAATAAAAAATTCACTTCAGAAAATTCCGATTTTGATGCACAGAGCAATTTTGTTTATTCTACTTTTTCATTCATCTATTGTCTTGAACTGCAGAGAAATTTTTTCTGTGAATTAATGCCGAAATTTTCGGAACATGAAAATACAATCTTTTACTCTCATAACTGGAGCTTTATCAGTAAATAGTGATATCAATATCTTAAGAAAATACATTATTCAAATACCTTCGCATTTGTTTTTATTCACAGAAAATCCTGTGTTGCAAGTACAAACAGGTTGGTCGTCTTTGAAACCGCATACTCCATTTGGACCACAATCACATGCTGAAAGATTCAGAAAAAAATTCTGAATAACAAACAATTGAATTTCAATAGGGGCAAAGAAAATAAATATTTATTTATTCCCACCCGTGATATTAGCAGAAAATTTATTGTCTGTTAAACTATGAATACATTATATTATATTACTTTTAAAAAAGAAGGAATATTTCAAGGATTCCTTTATTTTAATTTTACGTTTTCATCATCATCTATATAGTATAGTTTCTATGGATTAGAAAAATAATTTAGATGGTTGAGATTTGTTTTTACGTTTTTTTGTTTCTCTGTTATTTCACTGTGGCTAAATGAGAGTCATAACTATTTAATTATTTAAATATAACATTTTCGGATTGCAACATCATCGGTACTTGAAATAAAGTTCAATATTTTTTTAATTTAAATGATCATTACAGACTTTAAGGCATAATTTATTGCGTATTGTTACATATTAGGTTTTGGAAATATTTTTTATAAGCTCAAATTTCTTCGGGTAAATTCCATTATTTGAAACTAATAATGCCGTCAACGAAAGAAATATTTTTTCCTTCCCCACTCTTTCCAGAACTTCCACAATTTTTTTCAATAAAATACAAAAAAATTGAAACATCGAAATGCTTAAGAAATTCTTTTTTTTTATTTATTTTAGTGATTCTAATTACCAAGATTCTTAATATCACTTTCAATATTAAAGAAAAACAAAGCATGGTGAGTGCAAACTTATGTGAAATTTCTTTGTTCTTAACGCATAAGTGATTTTGATAAAAACCACTGAAGATACACTTTCATCCCCTTCATTACAATATTTTGGCATGATCATATTTATTGTTAATCAAACTCTACTAAATTTAAATGTTTTGATTTTTGAAAGATGGTGATCGGTCGGAGGAGCTTATCAAACAAAATTCACCAGAAATATATCTTCTAGATTCATATTAAAACAGACACCTATCAAATTATTTGTAATTATCAATGTAATTTGTCATATCGATCTCTGAAAATATTTTCAATATTCATTTGATTCATTGCATGCAGTGTATCCTTGCCTATAAGAGAAAAGGTTTGTTATTCTAAATATTTCCGTCTTTCGAAATGTATATTTAACTTAAAAGTAATGCTGCTTTATAAAGTTTAATTTTGCATTCGATCCTACCTTTGCATATATTTTCGGTTGGGTGTAATGATTTTCCAGTTTCGCATGCGCAAACAACACTTCTTTTTTCTTCGCTATATTTGCAGTCGCCTCCACTGTCTTTGCATTTTTCGAATTTTCCACCTTCTACGCACCATGCATTTTTTCCACAATCTTCACCTTCTAGTCCAGGGGCACACTGGCACGTCTTTGAATTTTCTTCACCAATGCATATTTGTTTCACGTCACAGTCCTCATTTTCTTTACATTTTTCACCCACAATTAAAAAAAAATGTAAGTATAGTAAAAAATTGTTCAGTAAGGAGACTTGGTACCCCAAACCCAAATTTTTTCGCCACAATTTCTAACAATTTAAATTTTTTTTTTCATAGATAGATGTTAACTGTGCAAACACTTAAATTTCTGAAATATTTTTTAGATTCAAAAGTTACAAATTTAAATATTTTTAAATGTGTTAGATGTTAACTGTACAAACACTTAAATTTCTGAAATATTTTTTAGATTCAAAAGTTACAAATTTAAATATTTTTAAAAATTTTTTAAGCTTTTATTAAAATGTTTCTTCTTGTACAATTTTCTATATTTTTTAACCAAATTTTTTTAAGGGACCTCACAAAGTATTTAACAGAATTACGGATTGGATTTTTGGTATCTACAGCAGTTTCTGAGAAAAAGAAAGTAGCTAAAAATTTTGTAACATATTTTGGAAAATATGAGATTTTTTTCATTTGGAAACATTTTTAGAAAAAAAAATCTAATCAAAATTTTTACAAACCTATCCCTAAATTTATTCAGCATGCATTTAAGAGTGAGCAGAAAAAATTTCATGCAGTTACAATAAAATGTGATTGTTTTTTAACATTTTGTAACAGACAGAATTTTGAATAAAAACAAACTGAGATAAACAGCTTTAAAGTTTTGAAACAGTAAAATTGTAATAAAAACAGCTCATATCAAACCAATTTTTAATCGGGGCAATAATACGTAATTTTAAGTCCTAAGATACCGATTTTATTAACATATATTATTATCATAATTATTAATAACCACTAATACATACAGAAATTATTATAAAATTTCTACTTTTTTATTCGATAAATTATTTATTCCGTCAAATAATTATTAAATGATCTGCAATATATATTAATATGCAGCAAGCATTCTAGACCATTTGATTGACATTCAAATGAAATTAGTCATTTTCAAGATGATGATAATAATCATTGAGAAATTCAATCGATAAGGAAGGCGGAAACAGTAAAATTATGAAGAAACAAAGATTTATAGCATCAAACAACTATCCTGCGTTCTATTTCATGGAAAAAAACTAAGCGTCTTGATTGCACTTAAAATATGTTTGATGTAAACACTGGAAGTGGGTGTGACATATGATATCTTTTTATACAAGATCATTCAAAACAATTGGACAAGTATTTAGTGAGCTAAATACTTGTTCTGAAATTTTAATAAGTCAGTGGTTCAAGGATTATTTTTCACTCAAAATTAGAAAATCGATATTTTTGTCGATTTTCCGAAATTCTCTGGGTACTGAGTTAGTTCCGTTTAAAGTTAACAGTACCGCTAGAAGCAATAAATGCTGCTACAATTTTCTGAAAACTTTTAATCTATTTCATCTTTAGCACAATTTAAGTAAGATTTATTATGCAAAAAAATTTTTTTAATCAATTTAAATTTGGAATGTTTGTTTCCTTCGACTACATTTCTTACATTTCCTATATTTCTACTACATTTCTTACTTCTTCACCGCAGAGTGCTGTGTTGATTAGTTGAAAATTGTTCGTTGGGTTTCACAGACTCTAACCAGTTAACAATATTTTGTGCTAGCTTTAAATATTTATTTTGATTTGTCTTTAAGTGACAATTTTTTTTTCTCTTTTATCCATGACTTTGAAAATACGAAATTTTCTACTTTTTTTTGTCTTGTCTTTTGAAGTAATATTTGAACAATATTTTCTTTATTTATATTCACCATTGATGGGTATAGTATTATTCCGTAACGGAATTCGGGAGTTAAAATGATTCCGCGTTGTTCATTGGCTCTGCTTGTGTCATGGTTTTTTTTTTTTTGCCTTGAATTTAATTTTCTCTTCAGTATCATCAAGTAGTACTTCTAGTAGTATGTTGGCAGAAGTCCTAAGTTTGAACACATGCATATAACCAAGCTATTCTTTTTCAGTTTCCACTGCTATTTATGGAGTCATTGACTTCGTCTCTGAAACTGTGATTAAAAAAATATATAGCTTACCTGTTAATTTCTACATATTTCACATTGCAATCGTATTGTATTCTTTATTTTTATTTGGTGAATTCTGACAGTTATTAATGTTAGAGTCATCCCATAATATTTAAATGAAGTCAGTACTCATCAAAAGATTGTTTAGGTTTTTCTTATTATATATTTCCAACATTTAATGTTATAACATTTAGCATTTTTGATAATTATATGACTTCTAGAATGTATTGTGTTTCCAAAATAAATCCCACTGTTCTTTATAAAAAAAATAACAAAAATAACAATGGAGTCTTTTTGACTGCATGTCTCTTACCGCGTATGGAAATTGATATCTCTAGTTACGGTTTATTTTTATTATATTCATTTTTGCCGTTTCGCTTTATATATTATTTTGTTACATTTATTATGCATTAATTTTATTTTTAACTACGCAATAGTTTGTATGAAACAATGTTTCTTTTCCGCCAACTCCGTTTAACCCTTATACATTCTAACAGGGTTTTTTTTCAAGATGATAATTAAAAAAAATTAGTCTTTAATCATTGTATAACTGGTTATTTGGATATAGGGCATCTACGAACCCTTTTGCAATTTTTTGAACTATTGATGGAAGAAGTTCCAAGCCAATTACTGACAGTAGTCAATACCCCTCCCCCCCTGCTAAAACAAAGAGATCAGCAACTTCAATAGCGGAGTTGAGAAGATGGCACTATTCATAATAGGATAAAATTTTGTAGCTTACAATATTACATCTTTCGATTTAAACTAAACTGTTGAGTGTAATTATATAATCGCCATAAAAGCATCCAACTCACTTTAAGTTGCTTCAATTTCATCCGAATTTCTTTTTGTTAATTATAAAAGAAGATATAAAGGCTGCCTTCTTCGTATCGTTTCGAAACTTGATATATTCAAAATAAGTTCTGAATATGGGATTTCGAAAACTGTGCACAGGAGAATCCAGTATATATATATATATATATATATATATATATATATATATATATATATATATATATATATATATATATATATATATATATATATATATATATATATATATATATATATATATATATATATATATATATATATATATATATATATATATATATATATATATATATATATATACTGGATTTCCTAAAATTACCAATTTTCCTAACCTTAAAGAAATTTTTTTTTGCTGTACTGAAGTGGCTGTGAGAAATAAAATTCTTAGTATCATTAACATTAATAAAAAATGCAAAGCATGCAACAAATGCAAGAATGCAAATGTAAGAATGTAGAGATTGATAACAAATGCAATGGAAATGGGAAAATTGTTCTTTCTTGACACGCAAAAATGACAAAAATACGTGATTTTAATAGGAGCCCTAAAGATACGTTTTTATGTGTTTTATTATAATATTCTGGCCTGATCACATATAGATTGTTGATACAAAAATGGGGCTTAAAAATGATTTTGAGAAGTCTTTATTTTTCAATCAACCATTTGCTTAATTTATTTTTATTTTTCAGAAAATAGAAATTGATCGGATGCTTATCAAGCAAACATAATTTATCAAAAACAAACTATCAGGATTTTAAAAAAAAATTATCCATTTTCACTGGATTCTATGAAAATATTTTCAAAATTCATTTGATTTAGTGCATGTCATATACCATTGTTTATGATATACGAAAATAATGTCGGCAATTCTAAATATTCTATTTCCTATTTTTTAAAACTGTTTAAATACATATTTAACTTAAAAATAATGCTAATTTATAGTAATTTATTTTTGCATTCAATCTTATCTTTGCATATATTTTCAGTTGGGTGTAATGCTTTTCTGAAATCCCATTCTCAAAAACACTTCTGTTTTCATCAATATGTTTCATTTTACCTATCAATTTTTAACCTTGCCATTTTGTTTATATCACTCATTTGTTTTGCAATCAAACCATCGGGAACATTGGCAAGTCGCCTCTTCTTCCTTGCATTTATGGTTGTTTTCATCGCTTAAATTTCCGATAATTGAAACACAAGGATTAAGTTTATAGATGAATATTTCTGTAACTTATAATCGCCGTCTTTAAAATACTGTTCCTAATATTGACTACTGAGAATCCCAAATGTTGATATTTGTAATCTTTGGGGAGATATCAACCTATCTCAGTGGAAATTGAGCTCTTTATTTTAAGAGGTAGTAGAAAATATATTTAACCAATTATATTTGAAAATCGATTTTTTTAAAGTCTCAGAAATGCGAAAGTGATCTGAAAATAACGAGCGTTTCCTGTACAGCGTCATAGAAATATTAAGATTATCGACTATTCAGTTTTAATATCTTATGAGCATCCAAAATTTGATACAGATCTATGTTTTTGACGTTAAGACCACTTAAGAATATTAGAAGATCGACTATGCAATTTTGATTATTCTCTTATGAATGTCTAATATTTGATACAGATCTGCACTTTCGGGGTTAAGATCGTATAACAAATATTAAGAAAATCGACCGCGGAATTTTGATCTCTCTCTTATGATTATCCGAAATTTGATACAGATCTGCAGTTTGGGAAATAAGATCACAGAACAAATATTAAAAAGACTGATTATGCAGTTTTGATTTCTCTCTTATTATTGTCAGAAATTTAATACAGATCTTCAGTTTCGGCCTTAAGATCGCATAACAAATATTAAGAAAATCGAATGCGCATTTTTCTTCTCATATTATTATCCGAAATTTAATACAGATCAGCAGCTCTAGTCTTTAGACCGCATAACAAATATTAAGAAAATTGACTATCATATTTTGATTTCTCTCTTATGATTATCCAAAATTTAATACAGATCAGCAATTTTAGCGTTTAGCCCACATAACACAAATTAAGAAAATCAATTATGCAATTTTGATTTCTCTCTTATGACTATCCAAAATTTTTTACAGATCTGCAGCTTTGATATTAAGTACATTTCAAATATATTATTTTTTTACAGATTGTGTCTTTGTGGTATTATCATGCCGGAATACACATGAAAGGGGATATGCACTACAACAAGTCTACCCGTACCTATGATCAGGACATTTCCCTATCGAGTGAGTGATCAGGAGTAGGATGAAAGTTTAGATTCAAATTCAGTAAACGCAGACACAGAAAAACAAATTCACAAGCCAACCAACAAAACATCTTCCAACAATTTAGCACAAATTTGAAACTGCTACCACAAGTTTGATGAAAGAAGCCTATACAAAAGTTTCACCCACTTCTATCTTGCTGTGAATTTTAATTATCGCGTTCGTAGGCTCAGATAGTAAAATTGTCCTTTGAAGAGTTTGGTTTAGAATTTGATACGACTATACAGTTTAGCGTAAAGCCTATATCGTGTTCCCTTATAGATGGTCTTAATTCTAAGAAACGCCTTTTTCCCCTGTCGTATCAAAGTATAAGTAGTGATTTATCAAAAATTCATGGTTGAACTTTCATATGAATTTTAAAAAAATCTCTTTAAATACTTCATTCACGAGAAATTAAAAAATGACAATTAAAACATTTCGCTTAAATTTATATTATATGTTTTCTATCAAATATTTTATTGATAATAAAATTATTTGATAGCAATAAGCAGTTAAATTAGTAATGAATTAAATCTTTTACCCGGGATTATTTTTCAAGCGAATATGTGTTTGGATTTTATAAGTCCATAATTATGTTTGAAATAATGGAAGCTTGAAATTCATCTTCATTAAAAATTTGATATTTTTGGTTTTGTAAGCTTTATTGAATTAAATTTAAATAAATTAAAAAATTGAATAAATTTATATTGAAAATTGGAATATTCAAGGTACTTGTTCTTATCTTAGCTACTTTTAAGTGACGCTAAAAATGCTTTTAAAAAATTTTATTTTTTAAAATGGAAATTTTAAAAAATTAGCAAAAAAATTTAAAGTTTCAAGCAGTCTACGATTTTATTAAAATTTCATGCAATCCTAAAAATCCTGATTTTTTTTAAATCTTCCTGAAATTTGAAATTTCATGCAGTCTGCTATTTTATTAGTCATATTTAGCAAAATGTTTTTTATATACTAACATTCTACGCAAAAACAAGAATCTTTCACTTTCCTAAACAAAGACTAATTAAGTTAGAAAATCTTGATTATCACTGTTTTAGGCGTTTTTAAAACCACTTCAACGCCTATTTCAAAGAATATCATTCCATCAACAGACTTCGTTAAATAGAAGAAGCAAATATTAGCTTTAAATAAACAATTTGGATTTTTTTTTAATATTAAAATGTCAAGAATATGTTAATATTTCTAATAGGACTGGAAATTGCATCAAAGTTTAGACTTCGTTGTTTTTTTCAACAGCACATTTATTGTCTTAAAAAATACAAAATACGTATTATTCTTTATTTTTTTAAAAAAAATTCCGAATGGAATTATACGGTTTAGAATATTAAGTTATTATTAATTGATTAGAGTAAATAATCCCGATTATTAAATTACGGTAAATTTAATAATCGTAATTAAATTACAATTAGAGTAATTTAATAATTGTAATTAAATTACAATTAGAGTAAATGGACAAAAATTTATTGAAAATTGTTAAGCCTCAAATTGTGGTATAGAGCTTCTTTTAAAGCATTTAGCTTTCCTTAATTATCTGAACGATGAAAATGATAAGATGTGATTTTCATAAATATTCAACTCTTGCCGAAAATATTTGACCGAAAGAAGCCAGAGCAAATAACGCGTTTCGAAAGAAATCAGAATGCAGTTCTGTGAAAACGTTCTGCAAAATATTCAGAAAATTTAAGCTTAAAAACTTAAATCTGTAATCCGAAGACAGAATGAAACTAAATATGGAACAGAATAATTAATTTATCACAACAATTATGTATGGCAAGTCTCACATTCGTCTTTATCTATGCTTTTTTGATAAAAACATCCACATAAGAAATCATTATTGTTTTAGCCTTATTTTAGCTAGGCCAAACTGATAACATAACTCATGCATGTTTGTTTAAATTTTAAATTATTTTATTTTATAATGGGAGACATTTTAAAACTAGACTGATTTTAATTTGATATTGCCTTTACTATCCTAAATTAATTTTTTATCCACGTTCTTTACTAATAGCGTTTTTTGAAACAGTCAAGTTTGAAACGGATCGAATCATTTTGAAGAAATACCAGCTTCAAATATCAAACTGCATTGTGATCGGAAATCTAGGAGGGCATTAACTAAGAATATTGCGATTAATTTTCTAAAAGCATTTCAAATGACAGTACATTACATATTTCCAAAGGAACTAAATATGATAATACTGGATATCTTTTAATTATTAAAAAAATCACTATTTTTAATGCGACTCTAATTAAGAACTAGTCATTATACATTAATATCAATTTAAGTTGTTACGTTAATATAAATTTAACTTGGATGTTGTTTTTAAAACTGTGAATTGTAATGAAAAAATAATTACAAACTTTTAAGACACCTTATTAGACAATTGATTGTAAATTATTAGTAATTTCCTTATAAGAATTGAAAACACTATAGTAACTTCGTTATAAAAAATAAAATTATATTTCTTCAAAAATATATATAAATTCCTCTAAACCATATTTAGTACATTCAGATAGAAATCCTGATATCTGTATAGGATGATTTTTCTTGTGTATCACTAGTGGAAGACTGGTTAAAGTATAGTAGAAATAAACATGAACAAAAGTGCGTTTAATCAACTGCTTATCTATAAGCATAATAAATGTGCTCTCACAAAAAAAAATGAATTCTTGGTAATGATTATCTTTAAATTTAAATGATGTGTAAAGTTTATTATGTATAAGAGTAAGATCGTCAAGCACATGTGATTAGTCTTTTTGTACAAATGAAAACTAACATTTAGGTTGAAGATAATCTGTTTCAAACAAATTAAAACTGCTTTCAAATAAACTAAAACAATCTTGCTGAAGCTTACGTTTTCTGATGACAGCATCGCATAAATCGTTGTTCGATCATTTTTGCGAAATACACAATTAGTTGCACAGAAAATGTTACTGGTGTAATTTAGCTTTGAATGCAAAATCCAAAGGAAGAAAAATTACATTCGCTGTTCACTCAGATTCCTTCTCTATCATTAAAAACAAAATCTGAGATTTTAACCACTTACCTACAGCAACCCTAAATAGGTATTCCTTTTCAAGTTCTTTTGATAAGTCATCCCCTATTTCATTATCATACGTAAATCCATCTTCACTTTTGCACACTACAGTCCAACATGCAATCAACGCAAATAAGAACACCCCTTTCATCCGCATAGTTGTAATATTCGACACCGATGGAAAAGATTTTCTTCTGCGTGTTCGTTCTCAGAGAAAGAATCAAGCAAATGGAGAGATCTTTTTAATGTCTCTTCAAGTTTATTATCAACACCAGAGGGGAGGTGATAAAAAAAATGAACCACGCGATTGCTCTACACCTGTTGCTTATGCAGACAGACCTTTGAGCAACCTTATCGATGCATGTTCGATGAAAAAAATAGAACAAAATAAATATCAGTCATCATTTGAGGCTTTCATCTTATCTATTCCACAGAATACCACAGAACTCGCACACACCTACATTTCGATTCACCATGTTTGTGTTTCATTATTCGAAAATACCTTTCCAATATATCTGAACTTCCTACGAGCGTAATAATATTTGCTCTGGCTAATTTTTGGGGGCGTTTTGGTGGGAAACTATTTTTATGTAAATTATTACATCTTCCCAACAGAATGGGAGAAAATATCACTTTCGATTATATTATACGGATTTTTAAATCTGATTTCTTTTTTTTTTTTTTTTTTTTTGTCTTTTTATGGCACAAAGACCAGTACAAGTCAAACCACGCCAAGCGCATGTTAATTTAAAATACAAATCATTAAAAAAATCATAAAGATTATTGATATAAAAATCAGTATATAAAAAAATCAAAATTAAAAAAAGGACCGAATATAATGTGGAATTAAATACTATTCATGAAACCAATACAACGAGCAAATCGTATTGTAAAGTTCGCCCAGAACCTCTCTTAAGTTAGGAAAGATCTTGAAATATTTTATTCTTACGAATTGGTATTTAGGGCATTCACATAAAATATGTCGAATAGAGAGGATTGCAGAGCATCTTGAGAATGTTGCTAGATACGATTGTCTTTAAAGTAAAGTCTTTTAAAATATCAATAAATGTGGACAAAAATTTCTTCGACAAAAAAGAATGATTTCTTAAGCCTAACAGGAGGGGACAAAAAAATGAGAATATACATGATAGTAAAATTATGCAATATGTGAAATTTTTCATAAATTTTTAGTACGATAGTCATTTGTTTCTTGGAAAATGTCCTATCATAAATAATTTATTACCATATATTTGTGAGTATTTTCATGTTGGAAAAAACCAAGTTCAATGTGAAATGTCTTTTATCAGCACAATTTTGTGATATACTCGGCGGAGTTTTCAGGTGCAACGGAATAAGTTTTATGAAATCACAGACATCATTTTTCTCTCTTTTGCACAATTATGTTTTTTTTTATATTTATTGAGCATAGAGTATGAATTGAAACGACCTTTTTCCTAAAACTTTATCCCTATGCTACTTTTTATTGAAATGTTCATTTTGGGTTCTATTTACTACCCTATTAAATGAAGTGGTTTTTATTGCTTATAACGTAATAACTCTTAAAATGTAAAATAATTTTATTTCTCTGGAAAAACTGTTTTAATTCAATTCATTTCGATTCTTTTACATTTTTTATGGGAAACAATGAATGGAATTTTTGAAATTAAATAATTACTGGCGAATTAAAGATATTTCAGTGATTGAATATATTTTCTTTAATTGTAAATTTTCTCTTAAATAAATAATTTATATATTTTTTTACCTTTCAAATGTGTTTCCCTAGATACTAAAATAAAAGCTAAACCAACTTTTGAATTTTTTTAAATTTAAATATTCAAGTTCGACGTTTAAAATCGAATCATTCACATATGATATGAATTTCTCATCTAATATATTTTAACTCCTTCGAATGTTTAAATTGATTTATATATAACGTTTAGTTCATATTTAAATTGAGATGTATAATAAAATAAACTAGTCGTCTTCGGCAGTTAGTTGTTTGTATACCATACATATGTTTAAAATAAATGACAAAATTAAGGATCAAGTCCTCAGCCATAAGTGCTATACCAATTTCTCCAAATTTTTTTCATATAAAATTAAGGCCTCCAATGGCCATGTGAATTTGATAGTAAAACAGTGGGATTCTTCTTTCAAGTTTCTTCTATTTCTGGTAAAGGGAAATTTTGCAACCAATACTTCATTGCACATTATCTCTGGAAAAAATTTGTGCAATTCCTTCTTGAGAGAATTACCTGTTGCACCCAGTAAATAAAATATCTAATGTACCAATTTTGCCAATTTTAATTTTGTATGAATACTTATAACCTGTAGATACGGCCCCTTCCATCCCCTCTCTATTCTAGAGATTTTAAATAAAATTTAAACGGAGTTACAACCACAACAGCTAGATCCATTTCTGAAACTTACTTTTCAATTGCCACTTTACGAACATAATTGACTAATCAGAATGCTATGTTATGATAACACATTTACTTCAAAATATATTTTCTTTGATTTCGATGATATATTTCATTACAGCTCGTCAACATAATTATGCCACTATCATTAGTATGGTCACCGCAGGCGGCTAACATGATTAATTTAAGCATGTCAATCAATTGTGATAAGCTTCATCTTATCACAACAAAAGTTAATTAAAGGTAAACTTACAATAATATCATTAGAAGTGGCACAATATTGATAGAATATTCTAATTAATTTGTAATACTTCAAAGAGTTGAGATTTTGAAATGGATGTGTAAATTGGTGAAATCGCTCCTGGCTGAGGACAAGGACAAAGTATTATTTTGCAATACCTCTCAAAATTAAGAGAAACTAATAGGAAGATCGTCATTATTCTTATGAAACAAATATTTTTGAAATCGGTACGATGCTTGTAATTCTATCGAGATTTGTTCGCCTTATAGAATGCACAATAAAGTAGTATGTTTGCGATTTCTCTCAGAACTGTGGAAAGGCGGGTAATATATTTAGGAGGTCATAGGAAACAAAACTTCTTGAAATCGCTTTAGTGGTTGGTCCACAGAATTCTATCGGAAGATTTCCCCATAGAGAATGTAAACTGAAATTATATATATTTTTTTATTTCTCTCTAAAACTGAAGGCAGTTGAAAAGTAGGGGAGACTTTATGACAAAATTAGGAGTCAAAACTTTCATATGAAACCAAAATTATTGAAATTGGTTCAGTGGTTTTGGTCTCTATACCTCATTGAAAATATTCAGAGAATTTCTATTTATTTTTTATTTATCTCGTAAATAAAGAGTGAAGAAGACAGTAGAAACTCGATGACACATAGAGATCGGAAGTTTTAATATGAAATAAAATTTTGCTAAATCGGAAAAGAGATTGAAGTTCGTTTTTTCCTTTGATATTTTAAATATATAGAATCAGGAATAGTAACTGGGGACAAGGAATAATTGGAAACCGTGTCTTTAATGAGCATTCGTAAAACTTCGATAAATCAGAGTAATTCGGTGATCGGTAAATTGGAGTTAAGAAACGCATGTCTTCAAAACTCCACTGTAGAAGAAGACAAAATAACACTCTCCCATTTTCCCGATATTATTTTCTAGAATTTATTTACTTTATTTTCAATCATTTTCCCCTGCTCGTGAACGTTTTTCATAACAGAGCAACGAAGAAAACTGAGTATGCATTTTTGAGGTCTACTTTCGATGAAGTCAAAATTTGACGCAAAGCTCCAATTTTAGTAAGTCATGTACAAAACTTCTGTTATGTAAAACATCGCATTTTTGTGCTATATTTCCATGCATGTGAATGTATAGACTGATAGACGGTCTTCCCGTTGATGAATCTGATTTTAAAATTTAATACAAATCTTTATTATGCATGCTAAAATTTCTACAGCATTTTGTGTATCTTTCCTTATATTTAGTTATCAGCTTTATATAGAACTAGACGCCTTTGGCGACCAGCCGGTTCGCCAATCTTAATGCTCGTTAAAATTTTAATAATTAAATATTTTAAGTAATTCTTACTTTAATAGCTTCTTCATTAAAATATTTTATAGCTTCAAATTTCAATTCACACATAATATTATAAAGGCCTTTAGTCATAACGTAATATGTATCTCACTAATTTTCTGTTACCCCTCGTAGAATTTATGCTTTAAATTAAAGTAGAAATGAGGAATCTGCAATTAATATAATAATATTTTTTACTGAAACAAAGCATTTTTTTAATAATATGATTACTGATAACAGAGTCACTGAGCGTTTAAATTTTATGGGCACTAAAGAATATCTTTCTTAATTTATGTAATATCTCAAGAATTTGTCAACAAAATTTTCTCAGATTATCATGAGCAGATCGATTAATTAACAATGTTTGCTTAAATGCATCAAACACTAAGAAAATAAACAGAATCGTTTAAAATAATCGGTCGAAAAAAGGTTAAAAAGACTATAAGCATATACAAAAAAATATATGACTCACATAAATACAATTTAATTACAAAAGCATAAAACTAACCTAAAAATAATTTAAATCAAGTCCGCATCCGTTGAAAATAGTTGTCAACAATTAGAACACAATGCGCATGCGTGGATTTTCAACGCCAGTTATGGTAATGCAAATGCGTGAATTTTCTTCTCCAGTTGGGGTAACTCTACGTAGATTAGACATTTTTAATTTCCTCTATTCTGTTTTATTTTAATTCAAAAGTACTTCAGAAGGAATCTGAAAGATCGATTAATTAACAATGTTTAATTTTAAATGCATCAAACATTAAGAAAATAAACAGAATCGTTTGAAATAAGCTGCCTAAAATTTGTTAAGTCTATGCTCTTTAGCTTGGGGAAAAAAACTGAAGCCTTACTCATTTGGCGGTGGAAAATGAAAAAACATTTTTGGTGCGAAAAGTTAGTTTTAAATTAATAATTATAATTATAATTAAAAATTAAAAAAATGGGACTCCAGGTGCACATTCCCGACCTCCAAGGTATGCATGTGCCAAATTTGGTAGATGTAGGTCGAACGGTCTGGCTTGTAGATAGATAATAAAGCTTTAGTCATTTCCATTACTTTCCCAATCAGTTTATCATTTAATACTTTTTGTTGATCTGAAAACTATTCATTGAAATAAAAGAAAAAAATAGCATTATAAAGAGCTGTTTAGAATGACAAAGTGATGGATATTCTTTCTTTTACGCAACGACTAATGTAATCTAAACGAGCAATTGTAAATGAATGAAGAACAACCCAATATCAAACTATAGCTTTTAGAATTAATGATTTATTTATTTACAGTTTCCTTCATGTATTCATTAGAAAAGAAATAACATGGAATTTTCTAAAAATTTGTGTAAGTTTCTTAAAAGAGGGATTATAGTTTAGGGTAGATATTTCATTGACAAATGTTATATAAATATTCTACAAACTAAAGTTGCTTATATGCACTTTTAAAAGCTCTTTTTGTAAACTGAAACTCAAAAAAAAAATTCTTTCAAATGAAGGGAAAATTGAAGAGAGAATAGAACTATATTGTGCTTTTATTGGAGATTATTTCTGAAGAATATGGATAAATTTTCACTGCAACTTTTAATATTTGAATTTTTTAAAAGTTTTTTTTTTGTCTTTCTTGTTTTTTATAAACGATTTTAAAAATAAAAAATTTTTTATTCTAAAATGGCAAATATTTTATGATGCAGAAATATAAGAGCAACATCGATAGCAAATTTTAAATTTTTTGAAATTATGCAAATAACGGAAGAGATAACAGAAAATTTTCATTTTTTAATAATTATTTTCAAGTGCTTGACGAATTGAAGGGAAAAACATTATATTCTTCAAAAAATTTGTTTCATTTTGATAGATCTCTTCGTTGAGGCATTCCCAAGTCCCCCCCCCCAAAAAAAATAAAATTCCAATTCTGTTTCTTATCCATGAGTTTGGGAATATAATTCAAAAACGGAACCACTTAGAAAAATGAAATATTGAGTATTATCTCAACATCAGATCTACAAATTAGAGTCAAACAGTTCAAACTCTTAGAGTTTGGAAGTATGTTTTTTCTTGTATATATAATTAGATATCTCAAAGCCCCTGCGAAAAGCATAAGATAAAATTTATTATGTGGTTTTTCTTACTAGAACAATAGATCTCAATAAATGTTTTGACCAAATTCCAAATTCATGTATGGGTCGATTGTCTGTTGATCTTAATTTCCCCCTTACTGTGCATATGAAAAGAAAAACATGTAATACCAAAGCAATGATATTCAGGATGCAATCGTTTCTCCAAAATTGAAGAGACATGTAAGATTTTGGATCATATCTGTAAAGGGGTCTGTCTGTTTATAAATCCGTGGGCATTACGATCACACTGAGAAACGAATACGTCACCTTGGGATTAAAATGGTGGATCCAATCAGCAAATAGGAGGATATGCAAAATCAATATTTTATCTTTGTCTTCGCTGTCAATTGTGCCATATACAAAACGCGCTATTTAAGAAAACTGTGCCAGAAAAGAGTGGGAAGGGCAGTTCATTTAAAAGTTTATGTAAAAATTTAAACATATTTTGAACAATGATTCAGATTTTTTTTCTGGCGTTTTCGATAGAACTTGATTATTACAAAAAAAAAAAAAAAAAGATAAATCGAGAGATACTGGAATGATGCAACTCTTTTGGTTAATAATCACTTAGAAATCTTATCCTATTCCTTATCTTTTAATGCATATCATCGTCATAATCATTCTTTATTGACATATTTTTATTCTAAAAGGACCATATCTCCGCGACTGTGAAAGTGCAAAATTGAAAGAGGATAAGTTTTTGTAAAAAAAAAATTCATTTCAAAAAGATTATTATATCATCTCAATTTTAATCCAATTTGCTTCACAAATTTATGATATGATGTTTCTTCATGTCAGCAAATAATAAGATAAATATTTGAAAATGGATGTTAGAAAAATAATTAAAGATAAAATCGGTGGAATTTTTTTCCCACGAGCTTTCTAGAATGCTAACATTATTTAATGAATTGTGTGCTTCATTACAATACAAATAAAGCCGAGTTCGAAGAGAGCCGAATTTACTCAAATTTCTTTTCACCAATGAAGTCCAAAATTTGACGATGATCCTTCATTTTGGTCAAAAAGATTACGGTAAAGAATTCTAACTGACTTTCATATCGCAATGGATAGAGCCACGCAGATAATTTCCCATGCATATTTGAAATTCAGAAATATATTAATTATAATGATCTCCATCTCTTATATTTATTTCTAATAATAATGAAAATGAAAGTGTGTGTGTGTGTGTGTGTGTGTGTGTGTGTGTGTGTGTGTGTGTGTGTGTGTGTGTTGGCATTCTACAGGACAGACCGTTTGATCAACAAATACTACAACATTTAACACACATATTTCTTGAAAAGTGAGAATGTGCCATCTTGAAGCGATTTATTTGAAATTTTAATTTATTAAAAACTAAGTTGAATTTTGTCGTTTCCACGCGATAACTTCTGAAAATATTAATGCACAAAACAAATTTCACATTGTTTCAAAATTCAAAAAAATTATCATTAAAATAATATTAATTTAATAGTCACGCAAATTTTTCTAATACTTTCAGTTATATTTATATGAGCAGAGAATGACTGTTGTAAATGCAAAATAGTACTTCACATGATTTCATAAATTAATTAAAAAAATTTGATATTTTACTAGCATAAAAACAATATATACATCTTAGAAACCTCTATTTCAGAAATTTTCTGTTGCAACTGATCCATATAAAATAAATTATTGTTTTTTCGTTATATAGTATTTGAAGTTCAACTTCTTACATATTATTTTCTTATTTGAAAACGATATATTATCTTTTATCTTAACTTTTGTAGTTTTTATTAAAGTTAATTTTTCTTATTTTATCTTTGTCATTTAACTATTATTGAGAATCAAATTGAAATTTTGTATCAAAATCTATCTACTATTTTAAAAGTTTTCAATTGGGTGGCCCTTGATTTTTTAGCGATTTTTTTGAAGCCAAGATCGGCGCCAAAGGGAAGGACAAATACACCAAGATCGGCAACGCAACAGTAACGTCAATAAAAGCAAAACATTATGGAAACCAAAAGTAGTAATTTATCTTTAAAATTTGTCGCCAATCGAAGGGGCACCCAAATCTACACTAGGTTCTCAACTATTTAAAATCAAATCTTTTTAAAATCAAAACAATTTCTTACCGATAGCTTCTAAATGGTGCAGAAGTTAGGTTCAGAAAGCATATAAGAAATTAGTTTTAAAAACAATATAGACGGCTGAAACTTTTACAATTCGAATAAACTAAAGCAATCAATACTAATAATATAGATAACGTGTATTTGTTGGCGCTCTAAAGGCCAGACCGTTTGACCTAGAGTCAGAAAATTTGGCACATGCATAACTTGGAAGAAGGAAGTGTGCAAATAGGAGCGATTTTTTAAAATTCTTAATTAGAGTTTTAATTTATTAAAAATTAAGGGGCATTTTGACGGTGTTTTTTTTTTTTTTTTTTTTTTTTTTTGCGATAATTTCCGAAAACATTTTCGAACAAAAATGAATTGTATATTGTTTCAAAATTTTCTTTTTAATGACACCAAATTAATAATCTTGGAAATAAATCACTGAATGTTGGCAATTTTAAAAAATATTTTTTTAATCTAATCTCTAACAATAAAATGCATGGTTGCCTAAAAATTGAAACTGTTTTTATTGTTTCGTTAACTATCTGATTGAATATTTTTTTTCCTCCCATTGTTGAAAGATAAAGAAGGATTTTGTTTAATATTTTTGTATTAACGAGATGGATAAGAAAGTGGAGCTTATAAGATGCCACGTAGTTTGTAAGATAGATGAGCCGCATTTGATAGCCCTTTGATGCTATGGCATTGGTCTCCATTAGACAGTTTCACGTACACAATAAGCAGAATTTAAATAAGACGAGGTCATTTTCAGGCAATTTGAAGGAATAATTGACATAAAGTTACATCTAAACGATATATCTGGTACTAATCTCTATTAATAATAACAAGATCAATAAATAATAATTAGATTAATATTAAGATCAATGTTGTGTTGTGTGTCGGCGCTCTATATCCCAGACCATTTTAACTTGTTGCGGTTGGTATGGGCGAGGGTAGAGCCTCTGACTTTGTGGTTCGCAGCCCAGTAACATGACCACGATACAAAAGCAATCGCTCGGGTAGCGTAGCTGTTAACTGGCTTATAAGCTTTCACCACAGACTCTCCCTCCACGATAGAAAAGCAACTGCTCGGGTAGCGTAGCTGTTAGGCTTATAAGCTTTCACCACAACCTACAGCGATCAAACGTTTCGCATATATACTTGGACAGTTTGAATTTCGGATATATTTTTTTGGAAATTTAATCAATGAAAGAATGCAATTTCATATTGAATTTCACCCCTCCATCCTAACCAAAGGCATTCGAATAAATCTGAATTATCGAAACATCGAGACTGCCTTCGTTAGAAATATAGTTAAGTCCTAAGGACCATAACCGTTTACTCTACAACCTGTCCCATATTAGGTTCTTCCTCTCATCAATAAAGAGTAGCCATCTACGCACTATGTTTGTTTAACATAGTGCTTCCAACATGTTGGAAGCTTCGCATTTCCATTTTTGAGTTACTCCAGGGTGATCATTATGAATAATTTTAGCAATTATTAATCCCAGCGAACTAATTAGTCAACAAGGGCAGTTAATTACAAATGAAAGAAATAATTTTCTTCTCCTTTTATTTGAAATTAAAATTTGTAAGAATGTTGAAGGAGAATTTGTAATAAAGCTTATTGTAGGTTCAGACAATTTGAAAGAAGCATATGGCATTCAATTCAAGAAAAAGCAGAAAAAGAGAGAGCCTTATAAATCAAAGCAAATAATATTGTCTAAAGCTCTTTTGTTATCTTTTAGGCAATATTCTTTGATATTCAGTGGATTTCTCGAGTTTAAACAGAAAAAGTATGTTGATCATATTTGAAAAAAATATTACCCCCAAACCTCCTTTATATTGCCACGTAGGTTCTTTAGTGTAGAACTCAATGGCACACACAAGAAGTAGAGCTAAACCAATTTATTAACTCAACTCAGAACTGAGAACACAGTGACTGACAAATCTTCTGCTTTTATACTAGCAGGGAAAGTTCCAGAATACTTTTCTGGAGACAGTAAGAAAAGTCCAGAACACTTGTCTGGTAAACTAAAGAAATGCCCAGAATCTGCTGGAACATGAAATAAAAGAAGACATAAAATCAAGGAATTAAATATTTACACAGACATAGTCTCTAGCGAGATTTGAACTTACGATCTCTTGATTAAGAGACCAATGCTATGACCATTCGGCCATGGAGAGCCGACAGCCTCTTTTCAATGCGGCAATATATCATTCAAGCAATTACAATAAGATGCAAGAAAGAATCTTGATTGCAAATTTAATAA
Source organism: Argiope bruennichi (assembly GCF_947563725.1). Classification (NCBI taxonomy): domain Eukaryota; kingdom Metazoa; phylum Arthropoda; class Arachnida; order Araneae; family Araneidae; genus Argiope; species Argiope bruennichi. The sequence continues at coordinate 80,259,410 of NC_079157.1, read as the reverse complement.
ACTTCTAACTTCAGTCGAAACACATGATAGAGAACACCTACATTGTAACAGGTTTTTTTTAATCACATTAATTCATCATTATATTTATATAATGTAAAATAATTTCAACAAATATTTAATATAAGTATTTTAATTATTAGAAAATTAAATTTAGAGATTATTTTTTATATTACAAATGCAGCTATTGTCATTAGATATTTTACAGTAGGTCAGCTCATTTTATTACAATGATAGAAATTAATATGATAATTTTTATTGCAATAGTCCTTATATTTCTTCTTTTGTTGGAAATTTTGTAGGTGAATGTTTAACTTTTAATACGTTACTAAAAAATTCTATGTCAGTTTTATTTGCCCTATCGTCTGATCCTGGGTTCTTTTTCAATCATTTTGAATTGAAATTTAATTTTTTTTTCCTATATTGTTATTGCGGCAAATTAAAAAAAAAAAAAAAAAAAAAAAAAAAAGTTCTTCGATTTTTGAAACTTGCGACGTTGATTAATGCTACATTTTAAAAAGACATGGCATTGATTTTTCAATTTTTTTCCCTGCTTTTAAATTTATTGTCCACATGCATTATAAATTTAAATAAAATTTTATTATAATTCATGTTATTATTAGAACTATGGAATACTTTGAAATATTTCCTTTCAATTTCATTCTAAAATGACTGATATAAGAATCAGTCATTCTAGATCATCATAATCAATATAAGAATCAATTTTTTTATTGTTCTGTTTTTCGACATCTCATCTAATTAATTGGCACTTAAAAAAGACACTAAAATATGTCATACTAATATTAATACTGAACGTAAACAATTCATTTTTGATCATAAAATCAATGTAAGTTTTCATGCTCAGTTTTTTTTATACATATATTACATATGCATTTTCCTTAATGCCTGAAAAATGTTTTAATTTTGGTGAAATAAATTTCAGTAAATCTTGTCTTTATAAGTCTCATCGCATGTAATTAACTAAACATTTTTGATATTTCTACTAATAATAAGGACGAAAGTGTGTGTTTTAAATTTTTAAGTGTTCCGTAGATGTATTTGAACATTAAAAAAAAAAATTCTTTAAAAAAGTATGTAACAACTAACCCAAATCTCTTTTAATGAAATGAAACTAATTAATACATCTTTGATAATTTAGCATGTGTTTTATGAACAATAAAACGGGTTTTATGAACAATAAAATGGGTAAAAGAAACATTATTTAACTTTATTATTTTATCGCCATTTCAAGGAACTTGATTACTGTCATTAACAATTCAAGTTGTCAGAATAAGGAAAGCAAGAAAAGGTGATACAATAATAGAGAGGTGATATAACAATATGGAAATAAAACTATTTTCAAATTGTTTAAATATGAGAAAATGGGCTCCACAAGAAAGGAAAACTCAAACATTCCTTTACAAACAGAAAATTGACAACTGAATAGGGAATTTCTCGCCCATCTTTTTAAAAAATTGGAAAATGAGGTCCTTGAATTTCTTCAACCACCAATGGAGTTGCTATACTTGTTTCTTCTTATCGCTTATCAATCTGCCGATCCCACATAGGGTAATTAGGCGGTATAAGTAGAATAGAGATTAAAGGAAGAGATAACAGCCGAGACAAATTAGTTCAAAGAGAGATATAAATACTTATTTTTTTTTACCAATACTTACTTATTTTTTTTCTATTCCGTAAAAAAAAATAATAACTTTAGTATTATAATATCTGCAATATTTATAAAAAAAATGGTTAATGGTTCAGAAATACTATATCTGGGTCTATGCATCAGTCAATTCTATAAGTAATTCGACAAATAAAAGTTTATATTTGTCTTGCCTATGAATTAACTTTAAAATTTTTTTAATTACAATTAGAAACTATGCATTCTAATTATAATTACGAATGATATTATGAATTCCTGAAACTTCATTTTGCCTGCAAGATCTTTAAGGAACCATATTCTCTTCTAAATTTAACTATATTAAAAGGTTCTCTTCGCATAAATTTTATAAGACTTTTAACAGGATCGCTAGGGAACTTGACATTCATCAAATGACACCAAGAGGTTTTAAAGCGACTTATTCCACAACGTTTATCTATTTGACCTTACTTTTTTCTTACTGATTTCATTATTATTTTTTTCATTCCGTTTTAATTCTTCAGTTTATTTTTAACTATGCAAATAGTGATATTTATGTGTAGTCATGCCTCTCTGTTGGTATTGTGCTTGTGCGTGTTTTACTTTCTGACCCTTGCTGGCTGTTTGCATTTTTTTTTATATATGGTTTAGAACTTTGTAATTCTTTATCCTTTGCTGTTTCTTTTTATGTGTATTTTTATTTGCTGTGCTGCTTGTATATTTTTGATTAATGCACTCTGTAAATGAATTAAATCTCTTTAGTGTGATTTTTTTCAAATAAATAAATATATTGCTCAATTTCTCTTCACATAATATAATTTTGGGAGAAATCTGTCTAACATATAAGCCAGTTAATATATATTTATATAAATTAATTCTGAATATGATGCCTTCAAGAAAAAATTGTATAAAGATAACGCGTACAGTTCAAGCAGTTATTTGCATTGTTGGCAAACATGAAACAATAATATCGAAGGGAAGAAGACTGGCATTTGAGAGATAAGACGCATCGTGCTTACGAATGATGCATTTCTCCTTGGCGACCTAATCACTTGAAATGCTCGTTATCTAAGAAATGCGGAACTGTCCTTTAAAAAGAACCAGAATATCCATTGTGAAATGTCTTTGTTTGCTCGCATAAAAACATGTTTTACGTAACATTTAACGAGACTCCATGTTAAATTTATAAGAAACACAAAAATGGGATCGTCTTTTTTAAAAGCATAGAGTCTTCCATTATCATAGTCCAAAGAAGTATTTTCGAATTTCCTTCATAAATGTAAGTACATCAAGAGTGATAAATTAATAATTTTTCATAGCTGTCAGGAAATTGGAAATGAAGATTTTTTTCGATACAAAAGTATTTCGTCATTGTTGTACTTTTTTATACAAATGATTGCTTATTTAAAGAAATAGTAATTCCTCGTCTTTTATTTTTCTCCTATAAATAACAGTCCTCAATAAGCTGTCTTAAGCTATCTGTCATATATATACATATAAGTTTTTCAGATTTAAAACTAAACAGGAACAGGATCGTGCATATTTACTTGATATAGAAAGCAAGAGCATTCTTCCTACTGTCTCTTCAAATAATCAATCTTTCAACTTACCCTAATATTCCTTTCTTCACATAAGAAAAATTCATCAGCTCTAGCTAGAATAAATATCTGTCATTTATCTATTTAAAGAATCCAAGCTCAAACCAAATTTAAAATATAATAACATACATTAATTTTTGAAACAAACAGAGAGGCCCTTTTCTCTATTTCAAAACAGCGATGTACTTCTATGGTTTTAAATGTCAAATAAAATTCATCAACATATTTTACATTTTCCAGTTTGCCATTTGCACAATATGACTTCTTTAATATTGTAACAATCACAATGGCGTAGCGAGGGTAAATAGCACCTTGGACAGGACATTCTTTTTTTCACCACACATAATGTTTCTATTTAAAAAGTGACGTACATGAATTAATATTTGGCTCCGATGGCATATTTTAAGACTGACGCCCGGGAAATCTATACTTCATTTTCGATTATGCCACTGAACGAGACTGCAGTTTGTGTTTCGAACACAATATTTTGATGTAATTAAAATGCAGATAGGAAGAGCATTTCATTCTTATCCTTCGTTTTAATTCCTTACTAAAGTAAAATTCATCACCTAAAGCTACATTAAGCTGAAAGGGATTTATTTCTCTAATGAAGGCTTCTCAAACTAACGGATCAAATCCCAAGTTGGGTGGATATAATAATTTTAGAATAATGAAGCCACAAATTTCGAATTATTCATTCAGTACCTATAAATTAAGGTAGCAAAAGTAATTATGAAAATTTCACATGGACTTAAATTATTACATTAAAATTTTAAATATAAATCTTTTTGTTCCATTATTTTTTCATTGTCATTAATTTTGGCTTAATATCCCTTTTTTCTGATGGGTCGCGTAAGAATTTTTCGTTCCTTTGAGAGATTTTTAAAACCGAAACGAAAATCACATTTGGAAAATATTTATGACGCATTTATTATTACATCAAGGAATTTCTTAGAAATAGAAATGATCACAAGAAATTTAATACATCGCACACTATTATTTTCTATAAAATCAATAAAAGATAGCTAAATTTAGGAAGAGAATATGTCATTAAAGTGTATTTTCAATATTGACGTGCTCTTTTATGGCAGAGTATGGTGCTCATTCGCTATAATGTTGACTGAAGGGCACTGGCAGTTGCTATTAATCGGTCTGTGCCAATGCAAGCAGTTTTAAATTATAGCATTCATATATCAATCAAACTCCGTATATTATTTCTACAATAAGATTTTTTTCTTTGTAAGATATCAATCGGATAAACTCAAGTCAAGCTTATCGCAAAAAGTAAAATAAAGGCAAGTAAATTTCACTTGTCTAACTCTTTCTCTTTTTGATTTATCGTAATATTCAGTTTGCATTTTAATTTAATTTAGAATGCAATGAATTTTTTAAACAGAAAAAGGATTCGACGTCATGGCTCGATGCCAAATAGCGCATATTAAAAGTATGCGTTGACCATTTACCACGTGAATGAGGCGTCAATGGATCTAATTGGTCTGTTTTATGCTACACTGATTTAAATTTAGTAAAAATAGTATTAAAGTACTTAGATACAGCACAAATTTTTGTTTTTTAAGAAAGATCGTTTATTAAAGAGACCCAATGAAGCAACGCATATTTCAATCACATATTAAATTTCAATAATTTAATTCTTTTTTTTTCAGTTATCACAACATCAAGTTTTTACTAGAGGAAAAGTTAAAATTCTCGCAATTAAAATTAAGAAATCTTCAATAGCGAGCAACAACTGCGTATTACATCTATTTAAAAATTTTCTGTCAAATTTAAATCCGTCTTTTTTCTTATCCGTAACTTGATAAATCCATATAAAAACACTGAACTAAAACGAATAACTTTATCTCTTTCAGTGAATAAGAATTTTAATAACGTCTAGTGAAGAAAAATTTAAAGACAAAAAAACACGAGCTTTAATAATATAATCTTTAAAAATGACATTTGATATTATCTCAATTCCTGTATCTCGCTGCCAAAGAAACATCTGCCATATTTTCTTTGTACTTTATGCACGAAGTTTACGATTCTGTAAAAATAAATGTGTCTTTGATTCATTTTTGAAACAGTTTTTAGGGAAAGCGCATTTTATTATAAAAAATCTGTTTAAAGATGATCATTTTTGAGTAGTAACTAGCTATTTAGTATTTTTCATATTTTGGATATACTTTTCTATTAATATATATATATTCAGTCAATTTATAAATGATGGTAGTAACTTCAAACATTCTTTTATATCCCCTCTCCACCCATATATAATGAATGGTTTCTTTCGTTTCAGTTCTGCACAAATTTTTCTGCAGTTCACTTTGGTACCCTCTATTTAAAACAATTACAAGTTTTAATTGTTAAAAAGAAAATGGTTAATTTTTTATGATTTATTTGATATGTTTATTCTTTGTTAGTCGCCTCATACGACTAGCTGGTTTGCCGGGAATATTGGTTACGTTTGGTTTCAAAAAATTGCCTTTATATAATTTTGTGACTTTTGTGTGATTGTAGCAAATCATCTAACATTAATACCATGTTATTTTTATTATTTTACATGTTTTATTTAATGTGTGCATGAACCTTGCTGATGGAGACAGTCTCATAATATCACACGGCTGTTAAAAAAGCAATAAACCAAATTTCTCGATTTTGAAATTTCTCCTTTATAATTTGTCTTACAGACTGTACTGATATTAAACAGAATCTCCCTTCTTTAATTTTAAAACTGATGAAAGTTACGCGTTTAAATATTTAATGAAAAATTAAAAATGGTTTAAATTTCAGGGTCAAAATATATGTAATTGTTGGATATTAACAAAAAATATTTTTAAAAATTGAATTCAAAAGAATGTCTATTAAATTCCTGTCATTAGAAAGACTTTTTTTTAATTTTTAAAATAGCATACATTTTATTTTTGTGCAATAATACTTTTGGAAGTTATGGCTTAAATTTATCAAAATTTTGCAAAATTTTTAATTAATAAATATTATAGTTAAAAGTTAAAATAAAAGCTTGATATGCAATTCCCACCCTAGACAGCACATCTAAATCAAACGGTCTGGATTACAGAGAGCTAAGAGACACACACACTTTCATCTTTGTTATTAGTAGAGATTGACAGTGGTAATTCGTGGGACTTATAAAACAAAAGACCAGGAATTATCAACAACAGTGTTCCAAAAATGAATTTTAAAAATTTATAATTTCATTTAAAATTCCGTATTTTTTATTGAAACTCTGTCTGTAGTATTGCAATTATATCGATCGAATTAAATTAAATACCAAATAAATATAATATTTTTAAAAACAAATAAATATTATTATGAAAAAATATTAATTTTTAAATTTTTCATAGTCTACTTGATACATGTATTTCTACATTATTCCGCTTTTATAAAATCATACAATATATCGTTAGTTACAAAATTATTTAATATTGTTTGTATTTTTTTTTCAAATATATTTCAGCATTTCAATTCTATATCAATTCATATATAAAAACATGCATAATGTTTTTTTCTTCTATTGAGATTTTTAACATGAAATAACAGCCAGAAAGCGATATTTTTTATAAAAAATATTTCCTAATTTAATTAAAAATTGCATAATAATATTTGCCAATATATTGTTTAATTTTTGAATTATATTAATTTGTTATTGTTTATTCTTGAATAGAAGACAGAATAAGTCAAGTATATTTCTTACAAAATCTAAATTGTTGTTGCAAACATGTTTCCAAACACATAGGGGAAACTAAGAGAACTTAATCCTATTTTTAATTTTTCTTATACTTAGATTGTTAGCGTCATTTAGATGGTTTTTTAAGGAACGAAATGATACATATGCTAAATTAATATCTCAATTAATTACAAAATTAATACATTTCATTAAATTCCACAAAATCAAATTTACCTAAGAGTAAGGAGAATTTACTTTAAATAAAAAAAAACCTAAATCATTTTTGATAATAGGCAAATAAAATTCAGATATAAAACTAAAATTATTAAAATGAAAACTTTTAAATTATTAATAAATATTAATGAGATTATTTCAAAAAAGATTAATATAACAATTACAAATCCTGTTATTAACATAAAAATATAATTACAAAGATTAAAATATTGCATAATTAAATAATAAATAGTAATCAATTTAAGTAATACTAATTATTGAAATGATTAAAATAACATCAGCGAAATCAGGAGCTTAGTAATATTTCTAGTAATATTTTTATAATTTTGAAAAACTGTTAATTTTTGGAAAATATTATATAATAGAATAACAACAAAAGAAATTAATAAATGCAGCAAAACACAAGAAATTGGAAAAGCTTTATAGTTCTTACCCGGCTTTCCTAATCTTTTGATAAGAACAATGGGAAAGAAAAAATTGCATTCTAATGAATGGCGAAAATCCTAATCGAACAAAGAAAGACATCAACAAAAATGGCAGAACATAAAATAAAACCAAACGATGCCAAAGAGTTCGTGCAAAATATTTTTATAAAAATTATAATACAGCCAAAATATTTGTTTATGCAAGAGGAAAAAAATTAAGTAAATGAATATCATTCATCTTTAAATTTCGTACTAAAATAATTCTCTTTTTTGTTGAAAATCACTATATTATTTTAATATAGTGATTTTCTTTTTTATTCTTTATATAAGCAATTAAAAAGAATTTGATTATATTTGACAATTCATAGTTAGAATTTCCATTAATTAGAAACTAAAAAAAAAAAATTTGACCTTCTTTCAATATAACCTCCAAAACTACTATTGCACAAAATTCATTCCCATTTTAAAATCTAAAAAAATGTTTCTTTTGCAAATTTTCCTGAATTTTGGCAATTTTTAGAATTTTTTTTTTAAATTTTAAACAATAGATTTGATTGTTGGATTGAAATTAATATCGTTTGCTTTATTTCATCAAATACTTACTCGTTTAATTTTCTTTTAATGTTGAACATTAAAGAAGAATTCTACCTAATATCTGTGTAATTTACAAGACGAATATGTAAAGAAATAATAGTAAAAAAAATTGGAAGATAAATGAGCCAAACTATTATGCTTTTTGATGTTGTTAGGATGGGTTATATGTACACATTGAAAAGAGAAAATGTGAGACAGTTAAAATAATACAGTTTTAATGCCAGTGGCAACTTGTTGCTAAAAAATTGCTGCCAGATTCATGAACAAGAACTTACGTATAAGAGATTTAAGTGAAAGTAAACATAGCCAATATTCTTGGTTAATCGTCTGGTTACCAAAGGTGGATAGATTTTTAATAAAACTTCAAAAATATCAATCGCACTAAAACTCAAGATGAAATATTTATTACTTGATTATTCAGATTACCATTTTGGGATACACTTAACTTTTACTAAGAATTCGATGACAATTTTACCATGTACTTTAGTACTACCAATAAGAATTGACTCTAAATAAAAAGAATACTTAAATCATTTTTGATAATAAGTAAATGAAATTCAGATATGAAACTAAAATTATTAAACTGAAAACTTTTAAATTATTATTAAATATTGATGAGATTATTTTTTAAAAGCTTATTATAACAATTAAAAATCCTGTTATTAACATAAAAATATAATTAAAAATATTTAAATGATGCATAATTAAATAATAAAAAATAATCAATTCAAATAATACTGAATTACTGAAATGATTAAAATAACATCTGCGAATTATAATTTTGAATAATTGTTAATTTTGGAAAATTATTATATAATAGAATAACATCAAAAAACTAACACACTAAATCCTCCAAATCGAAGAAAATAATGAATAATACATATATATTCATGTTTAGTGGAACTTTTTTTATAGTTTCTTATTATAATCTTTATTATATACATCCTGAAAATCAAACCAATTATAATTAAAATATTGTGCACCATCTAAAAATATTTTAATTCATAATATCTTCAAATCTACAAAAGAGTGAAAAATGGAAATTCCTTCCAATGCAACGAACCTCATTATGAAGGCTAAACAGGTATGACACTAAAAATTATTTATTCTCCCATAATTTAAAAAAATCAATTTTTTTCCATCAATCTCTCATAACTATAGTTAAAATTAATTTATTCAGATAGAAAAGTACGCAACTAAGATCATAATCCAAATTATACTAAATTCGATGCTTAAATAGCCATAAAAACAAAAATACACAAAATCGATAACAGGACACCAGGATTAAATATTTTAATATAACAAATATGAACAAAAAGATCCGTCAATTTTCATAAAATATATGTAAAGAAAAATATGCAAAATTGCCCTGTTGTTCTAAAAGAAATGCCTTCAAAATAAAAGAAAATCTATTTTGGAATCATTATAAATTTATGTTCTTTTAAAATTTTAGTATTTATCTAATTATATTTAATTTAGCGAACAAAATTTTTGTGGTAAATGTCTCAAATTAACGAGAATGAAATTTTATAATGAATTTTTTTTAATTCTATTTTTGAGATTGAATTCTGAAATTTTGTACGATAGTATTTTCTCAGTTCAAAAATTTTTAATTTTTCAGAACTTTGTTAATAACAGGATTTTTATCAAATTTTGATTCCATATAAGTATACCAATGGGCAGGGCAGTGAATTTAACAATGCAGAATTTAATATTTCTTAGTATTTATGATATTGAATTTTGAAATCTATGAAAATTTAATATAGTTGTCAAAATTACGTTGCAAATAATGCACTAAAAACTAGAAAATCATTTTTATTAAAAAAGGAGAAATTAAAACAAAATCGTAAAAATAGGATTTATTAGAATCATTATAAAAAATGAAGCCACGTTGAATGTAAAAGGAAAGAAACATAAATCATAATATATCATAAATGTGACTTAAATATGTTAAAAGTATTCCTATAAGCGTTTCCATTTTTATGATTTGTACATTGATATCTATAATCTTGATTACAAATTATAACAATCCAATTATTAATAGATTAATGAAAACTTTATATTATTCTCTTTAACCCTTTAAAATGCCATTTTTTTTCTAGTCATGACATATTAAAATATTTTTAGGATTGAGATTGGCTTAATTATAAATTATCCATTTGAATTGTTAGATAAATTTAATTTGATTAATTAATAATTAAATAACAAGTCAAAACACACCATTTTATATGAGATAAGGAATTGACGCCTCTAAGTTTCTACCTTATTGAAAAATTTGTCAAAACTTATGCCAACTTACATAACTTCATACAACGATTGATGGATTTGGCGGGAATCATGCTTCTCATGGCCCTCTAAAGGGTTCAGATGAGTATATTCTTTGTTTTTATAAATGTTTTCATAACTTTTTGTATAATTTGGAGTATTTTTGATAATAATCTTGCACCATAAATTTGAAAAATATTTTCAAGGGTCTTCATGTTTCTTTATCACAATGAAACAAACTATATTAGTCTTTCAAAACTAGTCCAAATTTTATGTTAAATTTCTTGCTGTTCATGTTTTAATACAAAATATATGTAATCTTGAGTGAAAGATGCTTGCTTCTTCATGAAAAGTATTTGTTATGAATTGCAGTAAAAGACTTCGGAACAAATATATAATAGTAAATACAAATATTAAAAAACAATAGAAACAAGCTAGATTATTTCATTTTTTCCGCGCGTTTGAACACTCAAAAAATGATATTTTAATACAAGTAAAACATATGTCTGATATAATTCTATACAGATTGGAATGAAGAATTATGAAACGATCTTCAGTCTCTCTGATAAGCATTGTTGACGGCCCCAGCTTCCCCTCCTCGTCTCTCAGTCTGGAAAAAAAAAAGAAAAAGAAAATTGCGAAACAGAATGATAATTTTCGCTTACTTAACAAAGAATTGTCACATTAAAATTATAAAACTGAATTAAGACTAATAAATACTTAAAAGATAATTAGTAAAAACAAAATTTTGAAATTGTGTAAATATTAACAAATATTTAATTATCTCTTGACGACATTTTTAATTACTAACAACAAATTAAGTAAAGAAAAAATAATTGAGAAATACAACATGTTTAAACTCATTAACTCTATCCAGATTAGTTAAAAAATAATTCATGATGTATTTGTATCCATATCATGATGCCATCGAGAAATATATAATTCCTTTATGAGCTCAAATAATATTATCTTTTGATTAATAAAAGCAGATGATATCATATAGCATCACAAGGCCGGAAGGAAAAACTAGAATATGTATTATATGTTTACTTCTCAGTTGCTAAAGTCATAGCCGCCTTTGACAACCAGTTTGTTCACCTAGACTGACTTTTTAGGCTGTTCAACCCTCAATACTGAATAGGTTTCTTTTCGCTTTGTTATTTAATACTACTAAAAATCTGACTTTAATTGAATCAATACGTTACTAGTTACTATGGGCGCAAGACAAAAAGTATTTATATTATGATATAAAAACAGAATTAAAAATCCTATTTCGAAGTTAATGTAAAAAAAAGCAATTTTTTTTAATCTGAATTTTAACATTGGCAAAAGCATGCGAATGAATATTATAATGCCAGAATTTTGATTTTATCATAACATTAAAAATATAGTTATAGGCACTCATGACTGCCATGTTTAGTATATTGTTCGAATAAAGTTATCAAGAGCGAATAAACCGAAATCCGAATTCCCTACTTTGTTTAAAGGATCACTGTCAACGCTACGTTTTGCAAGTAGCATAAGTCATAAAATTTAAATTCAATTTATCATAGGTACTGATTATGTATGTCATTTAAGAATTTTACTAAACAAAAAAAATATTCAGAAATGAAACTGATTAAAAAGATGCTTTTCAGTTTTAAGATTACGTAAAAAATATTTTTGTGAAATAATAGTTTTAGAAGATATGGTCATTAATTTTCGTAGGTAAGTTGTAACGATAACTCCTCAAGCGACAATTAAGCCCATTTTAGCGCCCGATTAAACTTTACGATTGACTTTTATTTATTTTTATTTCTTCATAATTTGTTTCCTCTGACTGAATGGAGTTTTGAAGGAGAACGGCGAGATCTCTCCATAGCATTTCTAATAATTTTTTCGCCCCCCTTTAATTAACGAGGCGTTGTATCAAATGCAACTATAAAAATATTAAATGAAGCAGTCTGCAATTCTTATGATGTTTTGTTTACATTTGACTCATCCTCCCACTGGAGGGCACCTCAAAAATGAAGATGGTTGGTTCTCGCCGCCTTAGTGGGTTCGGATAGAGCTGGGGGGTTTGCTACCTCCCACCGATGACGGGGTGTTCTTCCCGAGGGAAGGGTTGTGCCGTAGCTGGTAGTGGCCCTTAGGACTTAACTACAGTTTCTGTCAGTGTTGCTTTTACGGTGCTCCGGTCATTCAGTTTTATCCGTGTGCCTACGGGCGAGGATGTTACATAAGGCCGCAATGCGTTTAATACTGTAATAAAGCGTTTCAAAGAAATTAATTTCAATGTATCTTCTCCATAAACAATTCTAAAGGGTATGATGAGTACGATTGCTATAATACAGACTATATTTTTATTATTAGATTAATCTCAGGGTTGTAAATACAGTAAATATGGAAATACAATTTTTTAAATGTATTCAAAAGATATGGTCATTAGCGCATCTATTTGTCTTTTTGTAACTTAAAAATATAATAATTAAATATTGAAAAAACTTCAAAAGAAACAATTAGTAGAGAAGATATCCGTCTTTTTACATTATTTCTGTCTAAAAATGTATATTATCTTTAAGTATAGAAAAAAAAAACTTCCTTTTACTTTTTAGAGGTTTTAGTTTACGAATGAAAAAAAAAATAGATACCTTTCTATTAAAACAAAGAAAAAAGGAAATTACCATTTCTGTACCGTAAAGCATGCGGTCGTTTTCTAACATTTTCTTCTTCTTCTTCAACCTGTAAAAATACTTAATTGATTAACTAATGTTACAAACTAAAATTAAAAATATTATTTTATCTGATAAGTATTGATATAACAATTGAAGCATATCTGATAAAATACAATAAAAAATTGATTTAAGTTTTAAATGAAGGTTATTTTATACATTTAAATAAGTCATTCTCTATTGTAAATTGTTCTCGGCGTGTAGATAAAAATAAATCTTCTGAATATTTTATTTAGTAATCTTCCGATAATTAGGCTATCTAGAGCGATTCTTTTTCTCATTTTATAATCACTAGAATTAAATCTTGTAACAATAGCTGAATATTTAATGTTTTATAACAATTTATAAATTTATCTCGCAAAATGTAGCTGTTATGTCCTTATAAATTATAACTTTTATGCGATTACAAATTAATTCTGCAGCAGCTATCTTCACATAGTTTTCCCAAAATCAATACGAAAGAAACATATTACAAACATGTCACTAGACCAGTTTTTATTTTCTCTTATATGTAGTATAGAAAAAGTATAATAATCTTTAAAAAATTCGAACTCGAGATTGTGAGGAATCTCTACATTTTAGACCTTCCTGGGTTCGAAAAACACATTTTTAGAAAATGTCCGTATGTCTGTCTGTCACAAAAATAACGCAAAAGGGCTTTAATTTAGATGAAATTTAGTATGCGGCCTTTATACTAAATTTATAGATTTCTGTCAAATTTTCAATAAAATCCGCTCTTATGAAGTCTGTCTGTCCGTCTGTTTGAATATAATTTAGCACGGTAATTACAAAACAGAAAGAGCTAGATAAATAAAATTCGACACACAGAATTAACATCTATAGTCTAGACACCTATCAGATCTTGAGCCAAAACAAATTACGGGTTGTTTGTCTGGTCGATCTTTACTTTCAGAAACATATAAATACGAACATATAAAACATATAAATAGAAAAACACGATGAATTAAATATATCAAATTTTGTATGGGATTTTGTGACTGCAAGTGCAGATTTTGTGTCAACTTTTGTTTTCAATCGGTTGAGAAAAACGTGTCTAAAACACAAATTCAATTTTTGGATACTATTAACTCATGCCAGAGATTAATCGCCAAGAAACTCGCCAAAGATGATATGATAGATTCAGTAAAAATACTAAATTCACGCCAAAAAATATTTCGTAACTATAATACGTGAATGCCATATAAGGCGTTCTCTGGCATAACAAGTCTAGTAGAGAATATCAGGGAAGTTTTTGAGAAACCACTTCCACTGGTTCTTAATTACTTTCATAGCTACTTTTGTTGTTGTTGTTGTTGCTAATCTTCATGGCCTGACTTAGTCAGACCAAATCCAAAAATTCGTTGACAATAAGAAAGTCAAAAACGAGGAAGGTAGAAGAATTAATTTCTCCCCAGAGAAGTCCTAGACAGTCTGGAATATGTTCAGCAGAGGCCCGATGTTGGCAGCATTTCGGGCAAAGAGGGTAAGATTTCTCACCCTGAGAAAAGAAAAGAAATTTAAGGTAAGGCAAGGCAAGTGTTGGTTTTTCTATTACAAGTAAGAATTAAGGATTGGCCCGGCTTATTGGCCCTATACCAATCATGAGTAGGGGGTACCATCCAATTCTTCTTATTTACGAATTTCGCCTGAGAGAAGAGTTCTAAGTATGTGAGCTCAGCAGAAGATGAAGTCGCTAGATTGCTTCCTTTCTTTGCAAGCCTGTCTGCTATTTCATTACTAAGTAGGTCCACATGAAATGGGATCCACTGGAAATGAATATCATGTTGGAGTGAAATCAGCTTCAACTTCTGAAGAATAGACAAACTTGCTTTATCAATATAGGTCCAATTGTTAAGGTATTCCATTGAGCTGTGACTATCAGTAAGAATCCAAAGGTTCTTATAATTATTTTCGTGTAAAATGGTCTTAAGTCCCTCATCGATTGCTAGAAGTTCGCTTCTAAAAACGGAACAGAGGTCTGGATTTCATTGGCATAGAGGAAAACTAGACTGAGGAGTTTCAATATAGATGCCGCTACCTGCAAAATTGTCAATTTTGCTGCCATCAGTATACAATTTAATGTCACATTTAGGGATTTTATTAATGACTTCTAAGGCCAATTGTCTAAGGTGTTCTGACGCATTTTCCTTTTTATTAATGGGAACAGGGATATTGAAATGAAAGTGAACCCTGGTAAGTTCTTCAGTTGGATTCATACAGGAGCGAAGAGAATGTGGCTCTACATTTTTAGTAATTACATTCTGAGACAAGACTTGACTAAAGGGACTATTTTTCTTGAGTCTCTGGAGGTTAGTCCAATTACTTAGGTATTTTGAGGTGTTGTTTTGAATGCCATTACTGGAAAGTTTGTTGTAATATTTGATAAGGTTAGCATGTCTTCTAACATGGAGAGGTTTCAAGTCGGCTTCATAAAGGACCATATCTAAGGGGTAACTTCGTTTCAGACCAGTTATTATACGAGCTGCACTCAGCTGTACCTGTTCAAGTTTCTTCAATTTGGAATCGGAGGCACAGCAATAAATTGGGAATCCATATTCAAGTAAAGGTCTGATTTTAGCTAGATAAGTAGTTCTAAGGGTAGTCGCGACAGCTACTTTTAAAAAGAATCATCAACATTCAGCAAAACATTTTTTTTTTTTTTTAGTTGAGTGAGCATTCTAATATTTGTGCATCAACGGAACTGCAGACTAGTGGTAATGAAATCGAAAATAGATTCCGATGAAATTTTAATTGATAAGATTCCTCAAATATATTCCTAGATATACACATGAGCAATTAAAGCCAGTCTAAAATTTACGGAAGGGAAAAAAATTGTCAATAATCTGAATCAATTTATTGCACTTTCGTTTCCGAAGGGGAAATAGAGTAATCTTCAAAAATGAAAAAAAAGAAAGAAAGAAAAAGATTATCTTGATAACTTGACGAATCTCTGCATTTCTGACCTCACTGAATTATAAAAACATATTTTTCGAATTCCGTTTCTCTGTCTGTGAATGCGATAACTGACAAACCTTTTGTGCTAAAAGCATGAAATTTAATATATAATCTTTACACGAAAGTTCAAAATTTCTTTTAAATTTTGAGAGAAATCCAATTGGATACAATTTGGAATACAATGGGAACGATACAATTGGCTCACAGATTAAGCATCCAAAATCAAATATACGAAATTTGGAATTAAATTTGGCAAAGAATAGATCATGTACTTTCGCATGAATGTGAACCGATTTTTAATATATGCAGCAATTTAAATAAATATAATATTATGCATAGTTTTACCATAAATGTCTATTCTTATCAAATTTTTGAGCTTTGTCTAAAAATTAACCGTTTGTCAATCTATAGTTTCGAATGCATATTGCCGCATTGAAAAGAGGCAGTCGACTCTCAATGGCCGAATGGTCATATCCCTGATCTCATAATCAAGAGATTGTAAGTTCGATTCCCGCTAGAGACAATGCGTTTCACAGTTTGTGCAAATATTGAATTCCTTGATTTTATGTTTCCCTTTATTTCATGTTCCAGAAGATTCTGGACATTTCTTTAGTTTATTAGACAAGTGTTCTGGACTTTTCTTACTGTCTCCAGAAGAGTATTCTGGAACTTTCCCTGCTATTATAAAAGCAGAAGATCTGTCAGTCACTGTGTTCTGAGTTGAGTTAATAAATTGGTTTAGCTCTAATTCTTGTGTGTGTCATTGCGTTCCACACTAAAGTATCTACGTGACAATATAAATGCAATGATTCCTAACCATGAGGATTTAAACAAGTGATATTTGGTACAATTTGGTTTTCATTGATGTGCTACAAAAGAATAAAATGATGTCATAAAAATCTGAGAATTCGTGATCTTCACGGCTTAGCCCAAGACCCTCAACTTTATGCGAGGTGTGGGTATAACATCTTTTTTTTAAAGAACATGAGAGGAAATTTCGGAGGACCACTCACGATGGTTTTGTTTAAGAAAATGAATTTTTTTTCATTAAAATTATCTTCTAATCAAAAATTCTGATAATAAAAAGATATAAAAAGCAATTAAATTTTCAAAAACCATGGCAAGCGTATGAAATATTTAAATAATTTAAATAACTTAACATAAATTTCTACTTTTCAAATAATTAGAGAATTTTTGCTTGTTTAATCCTTTAATCATCGAATATCCACGATCTGAATCTTCGTAAAATGGTCTTTATCGTAAAAGGGAGAAAGCATCGTCGATTTTTTAAGTCTTGGATAGTCTTCAAACACTTTTCAGAAAACGATATTCTAGGTTTCATTCAGTTTTATGATAATATTCGAAAAAAGAGTTTTCTACGCTCGAGCCATTAAAGAACAGATTCATTCGGATGAATTCAACAGATTAAAGGATTAATTCAAAATAAGCAGCAAGACATCTTTGCATCAAAAATTTAATAAGGAATAGTACGGAGATTTTTTAACTCCATAAGAATAATAATTTAAAGAGAGATTATGAGTTAAAATAAGGAAGCGTTACAAGTGAAAGAGCTTTACCTTGAAATATTGGCAATACTCAATATGATGACTACCAAAAGACAACCGCCAAGAACAGCACCAACAATTATAGTATTAGTTTTGGCACCTACAAAAGACAGAATCTGTTACATTCAAGAATAAGATTATTAGTATAATAGCTACCAAAAAACTACCAATATCAAGCAAAATTCCCGCAATATAGTACCAATTCTAAAACCTACAAAATGGAAAGCCAAATGCATTCTCAAATAAATTATTAGCAAAATGGCACCTTAAAGACAACCATCAAGTATATTACTAATATTTATAGTACTAGTTGTGGCACTTACAAAGTATTGTGTTACATTCCAGAAAAAAATTGTTAGAAGATATAAAAAATTAGAAAAAAATGAAGAATAAAAATATCACAAAAAATTAACAAACAAATTACATTTCATTCAACTTATGGATTTAAAAAAAAATTAGCAATAGCAATTTTAAGTAGCCAGATGAAGCATCATTAAATGTAATTAAACTGTCTCATTACATATTTTTTATTTTATGAAATATGGCAATATAACAGACAATATGCCGGCATCTTGGCCTAGGGGTAGCGCATCTTTCCCGTGATCTGGGGAGTCTTGGTTCGGTCATGGTAGTTCTTCACCCTGTGTTCTATCTGTGAGGTGTATGAAAGAGTCCCCCGGAAAAAAGTTGTTGTGGAAGCAAGAGTGTTCGTGTCATCTTCATATGAGCTAGACCTCTGCCTACGGGCAGAGGTCTACCCTCAGAAGCTACTGCACCCCTCTTTTTGATATCATCATCGTCAACAACAAACGATATTTAAAAAAACTGCGTATTTAATGCACCATAAAAGTGAAACGGGCTTTGAATAAATAGAAGAAATGCTATCCTTAAATACTAAATGCTCCAACTATACTATGAAATAAAAATATGTAGAGAAAACTTTCTACTTAATTCATAAGGTATAACATTCAAGAAGGCAATTATGCTAAATTTTTGGATTTCTTATGCTAAATAAATTATATGCAAGGTCATTCTTCGTAAAATGTATAGATAAGGCTAACCCAAATTCCTTATTATTTCACAATATTAATTCAGGAGGGGTAATTGGGAATGAAGACAACAGTACACACTAGAGGCCTTAACGAGGTTTAAAACTTTAACCTTGCTTAAAGATAAAGGGGAAAAACATTTTCCTACTTATTTCAAAACATGCACTGGCTGAAAATTACACTCTACTAGATTTAATTTTCTACTAGTAGCAGTTAACTTATTTTTTAATGTGAGCTTTTATTTATGTGATGGCAACACGTTAATAAAAGATAATTTTTTCCTATGTACGCGAAACGGACTCGTGTGCCGGCGTCCTGGTATAGGGGTAGCGCGTCTTCCCCGTGTAGTGGGCGTCCTGGGTTCGAGTCCCGGTACGGGCATGGTTGTTCTATCTGTGAGATGTGTGAATGTGCCCCCCAGTAAAAAGGGGTTGTGCAAGCGCATGAGATGTGTGAGTAGCGAAGACGTACTCTTGGCCCTAGTTGGCGCTACTAAAAAACAAGAGATGCTCCCTTGGCTTAAAATCGCTGACTTCGTCAGCGAGCTTGTGCATGGCAAGTGCCATTATAAACAACGGACTCGGGTAAGTTAAATTTTGTTTTTATTTTGTCCGAAATAAATTGTTGAAAAATATGATTACAATTTTTTTTTATTTCATAGGAAATGGAAATTTAATTTATAAGTTAAAACATGGGTAGTTAAAAAGAAAAAAATTTTAACCTTTAACTTGATGTAAAAATAGTGTTTTGCGATTCTATTTTCGGAAGTTATCACAAAAAAACCCCCCTAAATTTCGGTTAATTATTAATTAATTTAAATTCTAATTCGAAATTCAAAAAAATTGCTCAGAGATGTATATTTCTGACCTCCAAGAGATACAGGTGCCAAGTTTCACGGCTGTGGGTCATACGGTCTGTCCCATAGAGCGCCAACACACACATATTATGTATTTATATTATAAGTATAAATATAGATATAGATCACTTCCTAACCCTTACTTACTTTAATTACAATAAGTTAAAAAACTGTAAAACTAAAGTGTATTATTACTACACTTACTACACTTATTCTTAAGTGTATTATTACTACACTGTATACTACATCGCTATCTACATCGGTTGTATGTAAGTTAAGTTGCTCAGCTATAAATTAATTGGAACTGTAAAATATTATAGCAATTGTAGAATAAAACACAATTTTCACTATTAGATTTTCTCTTGAGAAATATACTAGTATTCGCTACTATCCCTGAGATCATGATGCAGTTGGGTACAGTTTTTGAAACAATAAAACTCTACTCAATAATTTTCATGAATTTGGAATAATTTGTTATATGCCAAGAATTGATAATAAATCCATGAACGAGGTAATATTCCGTCCCTCTAATAATGCTTATTATTATGCGTCAAATTAACAACTCACATTTTTAAAAAAATGTGACCTATAAAACAAATATATATATTACTTTCCACACATGAAAGTCGGTTAGTAATATGGATTTGAAGCCGTTTGATTTCAGACAATGAAGAAAATGGAAACACTGTTATCGAGAAAGAAACAAAACGTGATAGTTATGAAGAACTTTGACGACAATGATTTTGACTCTTTTCAGCAAGAAACAGGGGCTGTAGAAATAGAGTATCATTCCAGTTTAATTTTTCAACAAATATGTATATTTTGATCGATTACATTGAAGGTGGCAGAATTAATACTCTTTATTCGTAAATCTGCAAGACTGATAGAAGATGGATAACTAGATGTGGCAGATTTAAAGAGCATTAATTTGACTAATTCAAATTTTTTTATAGATAATGATAACTTGAAGTTCCTTATAAGTAGATACAAACTATAATGACATATAATATGCTTTAGGAAATTTCTTTATACTTAAAATATTACCCCAGGTAAAGCAAGAATCGAAATAAAACGAGTTTAACTGAAGACTAAACGTTTTGCGTGAAGTGGGAGCACAATTTTCTACATCTAAATTGACGACTAATTTTTACAAATTAAATGGGGTTTCTAAAGTTTGGAATTTTTTCTCGTTTGTTCAAAATATTCAATCTGTCATTTCTGTTTTTTCATAAAAGTTCATTTCCCAGCAAAACTGGAGACTGAATGATTATAAATTACTTATCATGGAATGAAATAAATAGTTATGACAGTTTATATTTCGTGAAATAGAATTCTAGAAAAACAGTGAAAGCAAGCAGTAAAATATAGTCTTCAACAATAGGCAGTTGTTTCTCATCATTTCCGATATATTCTCTTCAAATCCCTTCATTAATATGGCCAGAAATCAAAACACGTATTCCCAGTCACCCTATATTCTCTTAGAGAATTATGAACACAAGAGAGTAATTATAAGCGGCTAAATCCTAGGGACGGGTACCGCCAAATTTGGCTCCAAACTTTAAAGATAAAGTCACCAAAATAGTCATAATATTGCGACTGAAGATTACTTATAATATTAATATTAATTCTGAAGATTACAGCGTCCGCGGGGATTGGCGAGAAAAAATTGGCGGAAAATCGCCAAATGGTACCCGTCCCTAGAACTGTACCCTATAAGCTTTCCTGTAATAGAGTCTGGTTAATTAGTAAATCAGTTTTGAACTAAGTATTGTTCAATGAGCTCTGTATAAACATTATTATGCACTCATATAAATTATATGTCTGATTTGAATTCCATACCATCAATTAATAATTGAAAAAAATTGACATTGTATACACATTTTGCCTGAAACTACTTTAAATGTCACTAAGTCGATTATTCACAAAAATACCTTACATATTTTGGATTAATCCTAGTATCCGTTACGAGGACGATTTGGCGACATTGGCGAGATTTGGGAGAGCGATAAAGTTTGCAATCTGTAGTTGTTTACTATTACTTTTTACAACCTGGCAACAGGGGGTTATTACTTTTTAGCCATTTTGCATTTGCATTCGTTGTATTGCGGTTTGATTTTACTGATGATGTCCCAACGCGTCATTTAGGCGTTGGTGACATTTTTCAAAATCGCGCCAGTCGTGTAACGGATACTAGGATTTGACCCATATTTTCTCCAGTTGACGAACACTCTTTGATTGGCATTAAAGTAACTAAAATGTTCTATTATAACACTGAATTATAGCAATATCTGGCATGTTTTGACACTACATCATAAATTTGCGGCAAAACTTATAGTTTGTTGTGTCACAATCATACTTAGATGACTTCGATTATTAAAAGAAAAAAAATGTACCACATGATTTAGCATGTGACTTCATAAAGGAGGGAATATTGGCTATAAACCACTTTCATTTTTAAACAATTTTGAGGTACCATATTCACGAATGAAATGTTCTTTTACCCATTCATCATTTCTTACCTTTATTTTCCATCACAAAAATAGAGATCTTAACCAAAATTAATATACCATATATGATTGCAGAAGCAGCAATTCCATGTATGCATTCAAAGGTTCAGCGATAAGCAAGGAAAATTTCTTTAGCAATGGTCCTTTGCATACCAAGAGTTCAGCAAATAAACAAACCGTTATTTAATTTGTAATTTCTTAATCGATTTCAAAATATCAAACCAAATCTATGAAAACATATAATTAAGTCTTTTCAGAAATTAATGAGAGACTTCCTAAAAGTAATTTTTATTCAACTTCCTAGGAGAAGTATAGGGGGAAAAAATTTACTTACGTTTGAAGTTTTCGTCTTGTAAATCACAAAATAATCCATTATAACCAGGTGAACATCTGCAAATTTAAAAAAAGATTTTTTGGAAAATTCATTCAGTTATTGCCATTACTGAAGTACTAGCGGATTAAACTATAAAATATAGGAAAACATTTGAAACTAGCTCAGAAATGAGTTATTTCTGATGTTTGGGTAAAAATTCGTTGTAACATTTTGTATATTTCCTACGCGATATAAATTTTTCTTTTTAACTCAAACGTATAGAATAATTACGTTGATTTTTCCCAATTCACTTTAATTTGCAATTTTATCTATATGATTGAAATCATACTGATGAAATCCGGACAGGCTAATTTTCAGAAAATATTTCGCGTCCAAAAATATTTTTTTTCTCTCGTGTATAAGCAAAGAATAACCATCTCCACAAAACTTTCTCGCATACTCTCTAACAATTGTCATGCCAGAAAATGCCTTACAATAGTTACGAAATATTAACTTTTGGCGTGAATTCAGCATTTTTACTGAATCTGTGGAGTCATTCTTGGCGAGTTATTTGGCGATAAATTACTGGCATGCGATTAATAATTTCCGAAAATCGAATTTGTATTTTAACATGTTTTTCCCAACCGATTGAAACAAAAATTTGGCACAAAACTGTACTTATAATCAAAAATTCTCACACCAAATTTGATATATAGTCCTTGAGTTTTTGAATTACTGCGGTTACTTACTTTTAAAAGTACAGACCGAAGAACAGTCAATCTGAAGTTGAATTGGCTAAAAATTTGACGTTGTAGTGAAAGATTATAAGCCAGTTAACAACTACGCTGCACGGGCAATTCTTTTGTATCGTGGTCATGTTACTGGGCTACGAACCACAAGGTCCCAGATTCTATCCCCGCGCATCTCAATCCCCTAAATTAGTGACCCGGACGTGATTTGAACACGCAACTTTCTGATGTGGAGTCAGACTCACTTGACGCCGCATCCAAAAGTCGCCAGACTCACTTGGCGCAACAGCATCAGCAACCACTCACCCACACACGCTCGTCATAACACTTGGCGTTACTGAAATGGGTACAGGCGCATTAGAATCAACAGCTAATACATCACCACTCAACAGCCGTATCGTTCGTCTCACCTCCGACTCACTAAAGGGAGAGTCTGTAGTGAAAGCCTATAAGCCAGTTAACAACTACGCTGCACGGGCAATTGCTTTTGTATCGTGGTCATGTTACTGGGCTGCGAACCACAAGGTCCCAGTTTCTATCCTTGCGCATCTCAATCCCCTAAAACGTATACACCATAAATTAACCTAAAATCTGTGCACCGAATCTTAGGTATCTAATTATTTTCGTTCTTTAGTTATTGTGTTAAATTATATTCCAATAGCCGGACAGACGAACTTCATCTGAACAGATTTTAATCAAAATTCGATATAAATCTGCAAATTTGGTGTAAATACCGTACCAAATTTCAACCGTCTAACTCAAATCTTTTTGAGTTATCTTTGTCACAGATAGACAGACAGACGGACTTTTCCCAAAAATCTGTTTTTTGAACTCAGGGCGGTCTGTGAGGAGACGTCAATATCTCGAGTTCGAATTTTTTGACTATTACTATATTTTCACTATCTAAGTATACGAGAAAATAAAAGGCACTGCATCGTCAAAAGAGCACCGAAAAGATTTTTCAATATAATTTTTTGCATCCATCTGTCTGTCCGTATATTATGAACAAGATTACTGAAAAATGTAATGATAGATGAAAATGTGTACATGGTCTATATAATGAAACAGTAGTCATGTATCACTCCTTATTTACCAAATCCACGAAGAGAAAATTATTTTTCTGACATGCCTGTACTATTTATTTACTAGATTTTGAATTTGCTCTAGTATTAAGTAATTCATACTAAATACTAGAAACGAAGGTACTAAGCGTACTATATTTATAGAAATACACCTTTTGAAGTCCGAGATTAGTGGAAATACTACGTACATTTTCCGTTTTTCCTATTTATTTACCTTTAGGCTACCACACACAATTAAGGAAAGTACATGGTGCAATTTTATTTACTGCTGCCTTTTTATTCCGCGATCACTAAAAAACACAACAGCAAAAACACAATGACAAATGAACTTTATTGCATAGTATTGCCGCCAAAAAGTAGAGTTTAATCAAATTTTGAATCGAATTTGCCAATGTGTCTATTATTATGTACTTTCTCGTGCTTATAAGTGCCATAACTCAAAAATACAACAACTTAAACAAACAAAATTTTGTGTATGATCTTTTTATTAAAATTGTAATTGTGAGATGAATTTTAGTTTCAATCAGAAAAAAAAAGAAGAAAAAGGGAGGCATCTAAATTGTATGTTTGATTTGCTTTCCTATTCTATGAATCACACAATTTTATACACAGAATTCTGGAAATAAAAATCAGAGAATTCGCTGCGTTTGCATTTTTGAATAAGATGCGCAATTTTATGCAAAGGAAGGAGGAATAATCTTATTAGAGAATATTCGAGAACGTTTCTGGGAAACCACTTGCGCTGGTTTGCTCATTATATTGTGCAGTTTTATGACAAACTGTTTTTTCCACTATTATCATTAGTATGGAAATTTCCAATTAAAGAAACTCACGTTAGATACCGTAAGTCAATAATTTAACAAAGAACAAATGAGCAAGCGCAATAGGAAAATAAGTTTGTAATTTAGCGATGAACAAATGCGTATGCGCAACAGGAACACTCCCCACCCTTTTTGCTTTGAAGGAGTACACTGTAACAATTCTGTTAGAGCTAATAAAAATTGAAATGAAATGTACCCTCTTCTCAAAAAAAAAATCTTTGTTCATTTTTCTATTTTAATATTTACCCTTTAATTTATGTATTTGTGCTTTCTGTATGTAATAAAATTAAAAGGCTCAAAAACGATAGCTTATGTTATTATATGTAATAATTGCATGCTTTATATTCATTAAATTCTTTCAAGCATAATTTTCAAAGAAGAAGAAAGTCTTAGTGGGTGTGACTTTAGATGTGGGTAAGTAGGTGAGTAGGAGATAAGGGAGGGATGGTGGCGCTCTACATGCCAAACCGTTAAAGATATCAAACCATTTATTCGATGGAAAATTGCACCACGAAATGATTTTCTTTTAAATTTTAATTAAAATTTTAAACAATCAAAAAGGAAGCGAAATTGAGAAGTTTCTTAACGATAACTTTCAAAAATTTTCAACACAAAAATAACTTTTTAAATTCTCTTAAAAATTAAAAAGAAATATGAATAACATCAATTTTTGCCGCATAATTTTTGTACTGTTTAAAAAAAATATTTTAATCGCATTTTTTAACAATCTATTTATTTGTTAAAAGTGAAACTTAAATTGTTTTCATTGTTGTTACAAACATTTCATTCTAGCATTGTTTCCATTGTTAATGATCGCGATAAGAATATTCAGCTTATTTATTTATCTCCCATTTTAAAATATTATTGTTCTTTATAGTGATTGGATATATAAAGATATAGATAAAAAAATTGCATTAATGCATAATAGAATGGACAGAATGGCTTAAAACTTTCAATATCGTATCAGCTATTTTCTCTTAAAATTTAGAAACCAATGTTCAATTAAATGTTTCGCAGTCCTCGTGAACCGTATGGTCCCCAAAGGCAGCTAGTTTCTACATATATTTTAAGTGTATTTTACAACTTCTTTTATAGTTGAAGCGAAACTCAAAGCGCTTTAATTAAGGCCATTAATATTCCATCTTACCTTTTATTCTATTTTTGATAATAAAAGTATGAAGTTATGGCTATCTTTTTTGAAAAATTCCTATCAAAATATGCTTTTAATATACTTTTTGAAATTTGTTGTGTTTACAATTAAGGTTTAACTTCATAAATAAGCGATGAGGAAACTTTTATATACTCTTGTCCTGTTCTGAGATATAAAGACAGAAAATTAGAAAAATACATAGTAGAATGAACAAATTCTGATGCAAAATGTTCATAGAAATTTGAAAATTGTTTTGCTACAAAAATCATTAAAATACAATTATACAGAATATTTAAATGAAATTTTTAGCAATTGTAAATTCCTAGCGAACCAACTGGTCATTAAAGGCGGCTAATTTGGAATAGAAGTGCGAAAATAATAATTCAAAAATCCATTTTTATGTAAGTGTTTGAGCAGAATATATTAAGTATTTCTATCAAATAATGAATGTCTATGGTCGACTCATAATTCTTGAATTTCAAAAATTGATATTAACAATTTTGAAGACAATTTGTGAAATACTTTATTTCAAACCAAATTCCAGTTTTAAGATTTCAGTGCATTTGTCTTTTCTAGTTTTATTCTTAATCTCTAAATATAGAGGGAAAGAATGAAACAAAGAATTTAGAATGGCAGTTATATCAAACAAAAATTTTATTTATCAAAGAAATTCTAATTTTCGTGGACAATCTGTGACTGTGTGTATTACCTTAAATTTTTAACTGGAGATATTGTTAATGTTCAAACAATGATAATTGTTAATTATTTATTTTGCGTCACGTGCAAAGTTCATGACAATAAAATACCATGGAAAAAATAATTTTAACAAGTTGATTCCCACAAGTTTCAAAGAACGTTATCTGAAATATATTTGTTGATTTTATATACATTTTATAATGATAAATAAAAGAATTTTAAAATGTACTTTATGAAAAAAATTAGTAGTTGTTTTTTACTATTTTATTTAAAATCAAAAATTTACTTGGCTTATTTTACTAGTTTTTAATAATCACACACTAACCATTTATTAAGTAAAAATATTCACTAAAACTAAACATGGCCTGATATTCAAGATCACGTGGTTTATTATTTATTAAATATTTAATTTTTTATTAGAATTATAGAATAGAGAATTATAGAATTATTTATTCCTTTTTAAAACATTTGAAATTTCATGAATAAATCAAAATTTTAAATTTAATGTTAAATTCAGAATGACAGATGTAATTAAATCTCAGAAATTAAAATGCATGTGCTTAGTGAGTTGATTTGGAAAAATATATTTACTTGCAATCAAAGGAGTGATCCCCAGTCGTCATACAATCCCCATGAACACAAGGATTCGGATTGCAGATTTCTATAAATGAAAATTAGACTTAATTGAATCGAAAATCAAAGATTCTGATACAAAAGTATGAATACGCTATTTTTATAAATTGTTCATACAAAAAGCTATGTTTTTCATACACATTTTGGAAAATTTTAGTAAACATTGACATCAGGATTTTTGATCAAAGGAAACAAAAAAAATGCAAATTTCAGCTAGATTATTATGGAAGGAGTAGAAAAAAAAATTCGGACTCCCCAAAAGTGTTTATGTACTTAATGTTAAACATGGAATCAGAATATCAAGTTTAAGGGGATTTTAAGACCTACATGGTTAACACTTGGGTAATTTTCAAAATTGGGAAATTCCACTATGAAACGGAATCGGCTGCAAATTGAAATTTCCACTAAGTGGTTAATTTCTCTATACATTCATCGATCTTAAGGAGAAAACTTTTATGATCCTATGACTAGAAAAGACTTAGTTTTTTTTAAATAATTTTCATCAACAAATTGGATCCACTCGCCTCTTCAATTTTCTTACATATTTAGAAAATATGACATGTTTTATGTTAAACTTCGTAGATTAGAGAAGAAAAGGCCTTTTGGATCGTTTCCCCTTTGACGTTTAAGCCAAACTTTTGACATATATTATATATACAACTGAAATGTCAAAACCATATAAGCAAATACAGTTTATCCGTTATCATATTATACCCAAATTAAAAATAGATATAGAATTTCGTTGTGAAGATCATATACTAAAATATACTAAAATTCAATCACTTACTTCTACTAATTGTTTACTACAACTAATTATTGTCATTATTTTAAGTAAGGCCTTCATACTAGAAAGAATGAATAAATAAACTTACAATCAACTAGGGATTGCAATACCGGTATACCGGGATACCGAATACCGGTATTTTGAGCCATTTGTACAATTTTGTAATACCGGTATTCGCAAGTTTAAATACCGGTTTTTCGGTACTTACTAGAAATTTTTAAAATTGTCTCCACTATATGTTCAAGGATCGTCAACATAGCAAAATAGTATACATTTTTGTTTTTATGTCTCCCTAACGGGCGAAATCAATTAGCTAATTAATGGCTTAATAAATTGCTTGAATCCAAATTAGCGAAACATGGATTATCCCTGAAAGAAAATATTGTATCCATAACGACTGATGGAGCAACAATTATAAAAAAAGTTGGAAAGTTGATTGGTGCAAATCAGCAGTTGTGCTATGCAGATGGAATTCAATTAGGAATAATACATGTATTATACCAAAAAAATAAAGAACAGAAGAATCCAAATACTGTGGATAGAGAAACTTCGGATTCCAACTTAGAAGAGAGTAAATGTGAGAGTGATATTGACAATGAAGATAATGACAATGTAATTGTTGAAGAAGATATTGCTAAGGAGGATGAAATATTAACCTATCAAGAATTGCTTCCTATAATTTATAAAGTTCGAAAAATTGTTTAGATATTTAAACGTTCCCCTATAAAAAGGATATATTACTAAAATATATACTAACTGAAAATAAAAGAAAATATATGTTAATATTAGATTCTAAAACACGTTGGAACAGTTTACTCCTAATCATGGAACGATTTTTGAAACTGAGAAATCCAATCCAAAAAGCAATTAATTTTTCAGATAGTGAATTCGACTTAATATCCAGAACTATATCAGCTCTACTTCCAATAAAACTGACTATTGAGGCATTATGTCGGAGAGATTCTCATTTATTAACAGTTAATGCAACAATTTCATGTTACAGTCACTGAAAGAACAGCACACATCACTATCTAAAGAATTATGTATTACATTGAAAAATCGCACAGAAGAAAGGCATACCAAAATAGAAAATATCTTATGGTATTTACATAATTATAATGATTTTAAAAATGAAAATGAAAAAGAAGAAAAGAAAATAACCAATTCAAATCTGATGAAGTTTATAGTAAATTTTCTTTAAAATTTTTATCCACAAACCTATCCACATTCAGAAGAATTCTGTTCAATTATCGAAGATTATGATGTCACTACTGCCGATAGTGAAAAGGAATTGTCTCTTGAACAAAAATTAGAATTAGCGATAAATAAAAAAATTTCAACGAACCAAAATACAATACAGAAATCAGCTATATCCAAAACCATCCGATGAGAAATCGATTTATTTGAAGATGAGAGATTTAGAGGTAAATACTTGGAAAAAGTATATTGCGCATTGCTATGTGTACCACCAACTAGTGTAGATGCCGAAAGAGCGTTTTCGACAGCTGGTCATTTTTACACAAAATTACTTTTCAGGCTTAATGACAGTACAATGGATGCATTATGTTTTTTAAGATCACATTTCAAAAATTTGTAATAGTACCGCAGACTGAATAGTGATATTTACACTTTTTTTGTGATTTAAATAAATAAGATGTTTCTTTACTTTTTTGTGATTCTTTATATACTGTTATAATTTATAAGTTACAAATTATTTTTTGGGATATTTACACTCTCTATCAAAACTGGCAAATAAAACAAAGAAACACCTGTGCTTTCATTCTCTTTCTAAAATTTCTAATACCGGTATTAAAACCGGTATCCCGGTATTAAGATTTAAAAAATACCGAATACCGGTATTGAAATTTTGGTAAGGTATTGCAATCCCTACAATCAACTCACTGATTGATTTTGTGCAATTTATAATACGTCTACAATTCTAATAATAAAACTATATTCCTAATTTTATTTAGTTGGCTCTTCTGTTAGTTGTCGTGTTTACATACGTATGGATAAATAGACAGATTTTCCATTAATGTGAAATTCCATTTCATTATTCAAAATTTAATAGAAATTGTATAAGCATCACAAAACGAGTTTTATCTACTTAACTTGTTGCCTTATAGGGTTATCGCTTTCAGAAACATTCATAATTCCGGAAACAAAAGAGACAGTAACTCAGGCAATCCTCTTCGAAAATTCAAAATCTCGAAACAGATGGCTTTAAAGATTGTAGTATTTTCTCCATGCATATTTCAAATACGGGGAAAAACTTTTATACAAACATAATTTTAATAAAAGTCGAAATAAATTGAATATGCCATAGATGGGCCATACCTAACTCATCTTTGCGGTATTAAAAATATTAATAGAGCACAAACAGTGTACATAACTGTCTTAAAACCGCTGTAACTAATGTTCGAGAAGAAAATTTAGAGCACAACATTTATCTTTCCATTAATGACAGATAATTTTAAGAAGGGTCTTTATAAACGGAAAACAGCAGCAATCGATGAAACATAATCTTCAGTTAATCAATTAACGGTTTTTAATAAGCAGATTTAAAGATATCCTAATCAAAAGTCAAAATACTGGAAAAAAAGAATCACTTATAATTAAAAATAGATATAATAGATATCTCTCTCAACATATCAAATCTTAAATATCTTTCTCAGACAGAAACATATTTAAGTTTATTTAAACTTTTACAGATCAATTTTCTGGCACTTTTAATGCGCTAATCCCTACGATTTACGTTCCAAGAGTTTGGGCCAAAAACGTAAAAAAGGTCGCGCTGACTTCGAGCCATTCCACGGTTCGGCAAATCGGTCCTAAGTTGTACGCGCACGACTTACGGAATGTAAATGCTGTTTAAGACACAACTGGTTTAATTTTGTGAGGTATTTAATAGATACGTACAACCTGGTGTAATAATTGTGGTTGATATAAAAAGAATCATTATCCATCTCTAAAATATAACATAAATCAATAACATTTATTTGTAGTCCGATTATCGTTGCCCAAGCATCGTACCACGGAGTTCCATAAGAGGTTACAAGTTTGAAACCACAATTAATATTTTTCTCATATGTTAGATTGTAAACCAGTAACAGAAATAAATATACTATCTGGTTTATAACAATATTTTTATCGCACTTACCTTTACGTTTGGTTTTTAAAAGTGAAAAATTCTGAAAGTTACGCTACTACTGTATAATTTTTATACTATGAGGAATTCAGCTAGAATTTACTTTCAGACAAAGGATTAGTAATAATCCAACGTCATTTAAGATTCCTTATTGAGACTTTTAAAAAAAGATTAAGACCTTCATCCCATTCGTTTATTTCCCCATTTGTGTGGTGTGTAAGTCTGGAAAGGAGATGCCAGTTCAAGTGTCATCTTCATCATCTGACCGAGGTTCAAAATTACTAGCTCCGTATCAAAATAGCCGCAGTGTTGTATTCAAATGGGACATTAATATAACTAATCTAAACCATTAATCTATTTCATGAATGAAAATATTTATTCATATATCTCTAAACTATTTTAACCTATATGCAATTATATTACTATTTAATGTCATTTTAATATTCTTTAAAACAAAGCATAGAGAAAATTCTATATTCATTTTTAACTTTTTCCTTCGAAATATTAGGTTTAAAATATGAATATTGATTTACAATGTTGGTATAAATCTCATTTATTGAAATTTAGCAGCAAAACTTGCTATTGTCTCGAAATAGAACATTGACATACGCACGAAAGAACAGATCTACAAAAGTCATATTGTTGATGGAAATATTTCAAATTAAAAAAAATCAGCTCAAATGATACCTTAACTTAATACCATATACTTAATTTAATTATACTCATATAACTTTTATTGCTTTCCGAGTACACAAAGAATGACACTCAAGTTTCTTCCAATATTTGATATAGATTTACGTTAAGGAATTAAGAACTTTATGGCATGCATAATTTATCTTGATGGTTCCGTTTTTAAAATTTAGTGTTCACTTTTTGTGTTCCTATTTTGTTTAATGCATTCACCAAAATCTCTTTTTCTATTTCGGATGTATCATGGCAAAAAAGCTAAGTTTATTTTTCTGAAATCAGTAACAGAAAGTGAAATAACAATCGCAATTAATTTCATAATAAAGGAGTAATCATAAAACAACCGCAATAAGGCAAACTTCAGATTAATCAACCGCAAACCTACACATTCCTAGCACTCAGCTTCTAGATTATATAAAGTATGTAAATATTGCTTTGATTTTTGTCATAATATTTAATTTACTGCCATTTCATTTTTTTTAGAGAAAATAAAAGAGTCAATATTTTTTTATCCCTATTTGAAGCCTGGATAATATTCTTAGCATACTGTTTTATCAGGTGAAAGCGGAGCATTTCAGCTCAACTTATCAGATAAGAGCTTAAAATATTCTCTAGCAATGAACAATTAAACGGAAAACAGGCACGGTTGCTAACGGTAACTGCAAACCTTACTTTGTTCTTAAACATTCAAAGATAAGGCAACTTCAAGAATAACTCACGAGTGTATGTGTTACACCATATGGAGCTTATGATTGTTCGGCGTTGAACAAACATACTTAGTGAAACTGACAGAAATATGGTAACTTATCCTCAAACCACAAAAGTAAAACCCTGGTGGTTTACTTGGCGATATGCCACAAAGTGCTGTTATCTTCCTAAAATTCAATCTGGTGATTTTGATGAAAGTTCTCAATTTAGGTATATTTGACATTTTTGAATCCGAAAAGGTAATTTTTTGTATAAAATCTGCCTGCTTTCGAGGCAAGGAAGGTAAATAATATTTGGTATATAGTTTTAACACTAAAATTGCACATTTAAGTCAAACAAATCGGCTTTGAGGACCAACTTGTTCTTCCAGAATAGACTTTTTAGGTTGTTAACCTAAAAAGTCGGTTGTTAACCTTTTTAGGTTGTTAATCTAAAAATATGAAATGCATTTTTTTAAATTTTTGCCTTATAATCTCATTGATTCAAAACAGTAAATTAATGGAATCAATCTAATTGAAATTCTGTAAATACAAATCAAAAATATATTCATTTCTAAATAAAAAAAGAAATGAAAATCTTATTTCGAATTAATCTTAATGCTCAAATTAAGAATTTAAAAAAAAATCTTGATTTTAACACTGGAAAAAGCTCTCGATTCAATGTTTTGATGGATAAGTTTTAATCTCATGAACATTAAAAATATTGTTACAATTTATGTATTAATTTTTTTTAAAAATATTAAAAATAAGAAGAAAAAAAATTTCTCGGAAATTTAATTCAAATCATCAAAAAGGTAGTATCATGAATTTTAAGATAATGCTAAAAATATCTTTAGTAGTAGTACTTTAATAGTAGAAAAAGTAGTTTTAGAAGATATAGTCCTCAATTTATATAGGCAAGTCGTAGCGAATACCTTTCTGACGAAAGTTAAACCTATTTTGGCGCTTATGCATAAACTTGCCGTTTGAAACCAAATGTCTTGATTATTTTACATTTTTCCTTCATCTCATCGAATGGAGTTTTTGTGTCACAACGAGCCCTCTCCAGAGCGTTTCTAATAATATTTTGTAACTCTGTTAATTAGCGAAGTGTTGAATTAAGTTCATTTGTAAAAGAAGTTGAATAAAGTGGTCTGAAACATTCGTATGGCTGCTGTTTATATATGACTGTTGCAATTCTACATTAATTAATAAGAGTGATTCCTGTACCATATACATTAGTGTTTATATATATATATATATATATATATATATATATATATATATAGAGAGAGAGAGAGAGAAAAAAAAAATTTTGGATAAAATCCATTGATGACATTCTTTTTTTCAGTTATCGTTTTTGCAAACAGATAAACACAGCTCCATTTTTTTTCTCAGAATTCTGTCAAACGTGTTAATTTGATAAACTCTCTGTGTGAATTTATTAATTATTGCAGCATATTTTTATTTCATATTTTGTATACAAGAAATTAAAAACATGACACCAAAAAGAATTTTGAATTTGAAAAAGGGAAATTTTGCTACGTAGTTTAAATAATGACAAAAAAACTAGATAAAAATGCACTGCAATGATTTTAAATTCTTACGCTAAAACAAAAGTATTGTTCTTCGTAAATTCATAGAGATAAAGGAAAAGAATCCTTTTGTTTAGAAATTCTGATACGAGTTTTTAGATAAGACAGTTTCAAGTGTTGCAAAATTTTGCGCAATTCTATTCAATAATCTATTGTGCTATCTTTTATAAAGTGCATGTATTGAAACCAGTATTATCTAGCATTAGTCAGAGCCATTTGAAATCATATTCCCTGTAGTGAGATTATAACTAGATATTTCTAAAATAAATAAATTCATAATTTCCATTTGAGAGATTTAAGCACTGACTCTTTATTTTCTATATTTAACTAATCAAATCAAAATGCAAGAGTAAAATTGCGTAATATGCAACAATATTACATTATTTCACTTTATTATGAAATTTGATTCAATGACGTGTTTTTATTTTCTTGTGCATAAAATATGCAAGAAGAAAATATAATAATATTTAGTGACTCTTGGTGTTTCATATTGATTGGTGACTTTGTAAAATTATAATTGATTCCACGTTTTTAGAGTTCCTTGAGTTCGAAAAAGTATCTTTTATTTTTCGTTTGAAAAATCTCTATCTGCTGTTCAGTCTATGAATAAAGTAATTGAAAAACTGATGGAAAGTTACGAAAAAAAATTTGCATGTAGTCTTTACACTGAAATACTAAACAGGATCAAATTTCGGATAAAATACCTAAAATGGAAGTCTATCTGTATGTTGTGAGTACAATGAATCAAAAATGCCTGTATGTTGTGAGTACAATGAATCAAAAATGCAAATAAATGCAGGAAATTAAGTATATATCTTTATCATCAGAATTGTAAATATATATCAATTTTCAGACCATATTCATTCACTGATCACTTATTAATCTGTGCTATTCATAATTTCAAAACTGGAGATTTTTTATAAATTAGGATTGTTTAAAAAGCGAAGATTAATTATGACCTTGAAGTAACGATTACAAATCTTCCTCCATGCACATTTTTTCAGAAAAATATTAAAATATATAACATTATTATAGGGAGTCAGTTACAATCAATACAAATTTTACGGATGTATAGCAGAAGCAACCATAGTACTATGGTACATCTACATTTAAAATCAAATTTTTACCATACAAGTAACGATCAATGCAAATCAGATTGTAGATGTCATATTTCTGTACAGTTCGATTAAATTAATTTAATTTAAATCTTAAAGCAATTCTTTATATAATTATATGAAACCTGTTGTTTTATTCGTCATAGTTTTTTAATTATACTCTTCAAAAAATGCAGAGAGATTTATGAAAAATATATAATTCGCTCAATATATGATTTCATTCATCAAATATATAATTTCACAGTAAAATGTACTGGCAATTCTGTAAAAAACTCAATAAGCTTCTTCTTAATTTCGTTAGCAATCTGTTAAATAAATATTTAGATACTTACCCACGCAACCACCTGTTTCTGGTTCCAAAGAATCTTTTGCCCTATATCCTGCCTTACAAGAGCAAGTATAGCTTCCCAAAGCATTATGGCAGTCCATGTTGTCTGGGCAAGGATTCTCGGTAGCACATTCGTTAATATCTAGAATGAGTTATAAGGTTCATTTATTATAAAAATAAAATAAGTAAATTATCATTTACGTTATACCAATTATTCTCCCAGTTTTGTGGCTCTACAGACCGAATGGGACAACGTTGTCAGGTTAATGGTAAAGAGTTGTCCCGAAGGAGCGACTACCAAGCCTTGTTTCCTCATTTTCTCTTTTTGAGAATGCGTTTGGAGTGAAATTTGTAACAAAATGACAGCTTTAGGATATTAAAACGTCAAATTAAAAGCAAACTTTGAAGACCTAATTCTGCTTCCAATATTAAGGAAAACATAAATGAGTTGTTCGATGGTTGGTTATTTGATCTTAATGAGGTGAGCGAAGGGTTCTAGTGTGGGTAATAAGGGATTAACGTAAATGCTGCCTAAGACACAATAGTCACAACTATCTTCATTAAATTCGAATTCGACTTGTTTTTACAATAACAAAATATTTAAAGAGAATTGTTAATATTTATTTTACGTTCTCTAGGAGACAGTTTTACATTCATCCGATTACAAAATAAATAATACAGTGCAGGAACAAATTAGTTGATCAATTTCCATAATTAAAAAAATCGATTTAAAAAATAATTGGAAAAATATTAATTGGAAGACATGAATTCAACAGAAGCATTTTATATCAAGTTTACGAATAGACAACTCTAGAAATTTCAAGACAACATATGAGTGAAATGAATTTAGGTATTGTTCATGCTTTCTATATATTCGAAATGATACAGACGAATAGTAGTACAGAGAAAAAAAATGCAATCTCTGATTTCCAAAAAGTCATTCTACTGTGCAAGTTAAACAGTTAAAAATTGCTGCTGTTTAAGAATTTTAGAAATCTGTCTCTAAAAGAAACATTATAGCCGTTAGAGCTCCTTCCAATCAAATTCAGCCTTATTGTTCGGTCAGAAGAACTTTTCATTTGGGTTTAAAAACTATGATTTTTAGAATCTCTCGGAAGAGAATGGATGATTAATGTCGATATAATTTATGGTGTTATTTTCATGTGCATTCAATTTTTGGTCCCATTTCCTTAATTCTCTTCTTAAAAACCTACGGTCTGAAAGGCAAAAGGGATAGATTTCAGTATAACTGAACGAGCGTCACCCCTGCCGCTCAAATCGAATTGAATTCTTATCTTAAGGAATATTTCACATTTTGTCTATTTCGCAAAGTTTCTCTGTAAACCAAAAGTGATCGGTGAAAAGAGTGATCGCATAGTAAAATTTTAATGTAATATCTTTTGTTAAAAACATCGAGGCATATCATATTTGAAATCTTTTTCTAAACTTAATTGTAATCTAAACAAAAATCAATAATTTAAATCCTTTCAAATAAAATTACAGCAAATATCGAAGATATATTAGAAAATAATTTTTTAAATTATTTCATGAGAAACTTTGCTTTTGTCCGTAAACCCGATGTTTTCTGGAATCATGCATGTCCTCAGGTTAGTGTAGTTTTCTGTGGAATTAATTTCTTCCCACCAAACAACAAAAGTAAATCGAAACAAACTGTTTTAAAAATGTCATGAGCAAAAAAAAACTTAATTCCAAATTTTAAAGAAACAGAAATATTTTAGTATTAATTAAAATTCAGAAGAAATTGCAACATAATTCAATTTTTTCGGCAGGGATGAAGAATTAAAAAAAATTAAATAAAACAGATAAAATAAAAAAAAAATTTAAAACCGTTAAGATTTTCTTTGCATTTTTTCTTCCTCTGATATTGCTGGACACCCCATTACAAATTTTAAAAAATAAATGCAAGGTTAACACGAGTATTGCAATGCTTAGGTATTCAGACGATTGCTAGCGGAGAGACGAAAAATTTCCTCTATTCGAAAGACATTAACAAACTTGGAGGTTATTCATTAGTGTTGCCACAAACGATGAGTCTAAAAGTAGAATTAACAAAAAATATTTTTTAAACTCATTTGCTGTTAGTTTGATGTTTTCTCTATTTTTCCTTTTTTGCCACCTCATCATTGTCAAGTGCAATTTAAATATTGACTACGACCTAATAATAATTTTCATTAAATATTTCGAACAATACAGGCAAAACAAACCTCAAATGACAACAGTTAGGTGACTCGCTATCTACCAATCACAAAGCCAATAAAACTCAATGCTTACATAATTTTTTTTATATAATATATAGAAATATATTGAACATCATAACAGATTAACAACTTCCAACAAAAATTAATGTCTTTCTTTTTAATCTAGAATTTTGTTTTTCATAAAGAAAAATCGTTTTATATACCGGGACGAACTTGTACGTTTTCAATTTTTAGTAAATTTTTTGATTGAAGTAAGGCTTAATCCAAACTTTTTACGGCCTTCTGATTCCAAGTTTCAGGCGTGTAAATTATAAACAATCGAATTATTTTGAACATATTCTTTCAGTTTTAGATATATTTATTAATGTTACACTGAAACAAAATTTTTATCAAGCTTTCTGGAGATTTCAATGACATTTCAAATACTTAATTTTTCTATTATTCTATTTTTCAATATTTCATTTGATTACATGACATTTAAAAATAAGTGCTAAAATGCAATATATTAAAATATGGTTCTTGAATCTTAAAGTCATGAATCTCAGTACAATTCATTTTATTACACTGACAATGCAAGTTTGTCCTGCTCAATTTGTTGATCATACCACATATGCCTATTCCTTAATATCATCAAAATGTTTTAATTTGGTTGAAATAAACTTCGATAAACCTTTTGTCTTTTTTAAGTCCAATCCCACTTAACGCAATAAAAAAACACAATGTAATTATATGCATTCATTACGAATTTTAAAGTGAAAATAAATCTGACCAATTATGCATTTCTGACGTAAATGAAATAAACAACAAACAGTTCTTACCTTTACAGTTTTCTATAAACGATTCGCTGTCTCCAAACGGGAACAGTATGCCCCTAAACGAGAAGCCAGCTTCGCAACGACATTTAAATATAGATTCATCAGGCTTGCTTGTACAAAACGTCTCTGATCCGCAAAGATTTTCTTTAATGTCAGCCTCGCATGGATTGGTTCTTTGAATCGACACTGGGAATAAGAAAATAATATGAACATTTATTTTAATTCAAAATACTATACAAAAGTAAATTTAGTTAGAAAAATCTTGTGCGCATTCCTTAAAATTTTGTACGTAACCAGAAGAAAAAATGCCAACAAAAAATGATTTTTAATTTGATGATATTTTTCTAGTTTTCATATTTCAACGCACAAGGGGAAGGCACTGGTTGGAAAATTGAATTCGGTGTAAGATTTAGCATAATCGTAGTATGCCTTCAGGATGTTCATCCATTAAAATATTAAAGAGCAATAGCCAGACAATTTCGAGAAACTGGCTCTCAATTTTCACTATAGCTTATATACTAATAATGTGTGACTGTTGCCGAGTGCCCGGGCTGCGCAGTATATAAGGCGCTGGCTTGGTATTCAAGAAGCATAAGTTCGTTCCTGGGCTAGGTTTTTTATGTTTTAAAATTATTTCCAATGAACTTAATTATTTATAAATAGCTGTACTAAAATAAACTATCATATTAAATCTCATTCCGAATTCAAGTTTCCAACCCGTGCCCTCGCTTTGGATTTAGTTTAGTTTAGTTATATTAACGTCCCGTTGTAAATGAACACTAGGGCTATTTTGGAACGGATCTCGAAATTTTGAATCGTGGTCAGATGACGAGGATGACACCTGAGCTGGCACCCCCCTCTTCACACCAGCGGGAGGACGTTTAGCATGACGTATTTATCGGGCAACAGACCCCCTTATACGACGGTTCTTCGGTGGAATCGGGTCTCGAACCTGAAATCCTACGGCTCACGAGCTGAGACCTTACCACCAAGCCACCACGGCCCGCCCTCTCTTTGGAAGACAAGGATTCAGAGACTATAATTTTCCGTAAGGATACATTATTAAAAAGCAATAAATCTTTAGATGATTATGTAGATAATGTATAATGCAAAATTTGTAGATTTTAAATATGATCAGGAAAGTTATTGGGAAAAGGAGCAAATTTAAACGGCAGCTATGTATGTACTGGTGAAACTAGCAAGTTGGAAATTATTTGGTTCTCAAGCAGAATTAATTATCCTGCTTTTTACAAGGTTATTTTCTAATATTTGTTGACTTTCGGAGTAACCGTATTTTTTTTTTTTTAAAGGGAGAAATCTAATACTTCCCTATTTATTCCCTATGTCGATTATTTGCAAGATAAGTTGCTAAATTGCAAAGTTTTTGAATCTGTTTAATTTAACGGTTACGAGCAAGATTTAATTTTCATTTTTGTACTTTCTTCTGAGAAACGAAATATTGCCTTCAAGCATCCTGATAAGTATTATCTTGAGGTAATTAGAAATAGGCTTTGAATATAATAAAAACCTATTTTTCATGCATTTGGGTTAATTTATTATGTCAAAAAGTAATATCTGATCTATAACCGCAGTAACATTCCATTTCCACCAATAATGTTGATCATTTTAATTTAAATTAGCATCTAATATTTTTAAAGAATCTATCATGTGATCTACATACGTATTACTTATTAAGAATGAAAGTTGGTTATTAATAATTATTTAACGTCGAACATGAAAGAATCTGAAGATAATGATTTGACTCTTTTCATAAAAAAATGGAGGTATGAAGCCGGAAGAAGTAATCTCGAATCATCCATGATTTATTTTTCAACGAATATGTGTTTCTTGGTCTATTATAATGAAGGAACAAGAATGAAATCCATCCTCGCAATTCTGAAGGATTGATGGAGCAGGCGAATGTCAATTGAATGAGATAGATCTGAAAAACATCATTTTGAATAAATCAAAATTTGTTTTTAGTGGTTAATGATAGTTTGTATTTTTCAAGAATGAGATAAAAGCTATGCCATCAGTTCATATTCCTGAAGTAGATTTTTTCAGGTATCTTAAATACAGGTGAAAAAGGAGTTCATCGGGAGTTTGAGTATTCATCTAGAAATTGAAGCTTTATTTACTACTACTGTTAATTCTTACTCATTTCAAAATGCCATTCTAAGTCATATTTCCTTTTCATGTCTCATAACATTTCATTATTTTTGTTATGTTCATTAATATTATATAACTTATTAATGCTCATTTCCCGTCAAATTTCAGGACAGAATGATGTTAAAATGTTTCAAATTGAGAGTATTAAGTAGTTATGGCAGTTTATACGCGATATTCAATGAAATATATCATATATTCAATGAAAAAATAATAAAATACAACAGTTGGGAAGAGCTGTAAAATAAATTCTTCGGCATTAGGTAGTAGTTTCTATTCATTTCAAATATATTTTCTTCAAATCAATTTGTTACTGTAATTAGAAATATGCCTTCCCAATTACCTCACATTTCTGGGGTAATTTGTAACATACCAGACTAATTAGTAATATTGCTGTAAATAAGACTAGTTAATAATTCAGTTAATTTAACAAAAAGGTATCGTTCAATGAACCCATCAAAATATGGTTATGGACTAACATAAGTTATAAGCTTACTTTCGATCTGATACGATCATTTTAAATCGAATAAAACAACAAAATTAGCAAATTCGTCCCTAAATACCCTAAATGGCTCTATTTTAATGCATTTTTTTTTTAAATTACTTAACTTTTATTTCTATATATTTCTGCATAAGGAATCATTTAAAGAATTCTCCCTCCTTCTTCTTGAGATTTGAAGCACTAATACAATTAAATTTATTCAATAGAAACTATTT
Source organism: Argiope bruennichi (assembly GCF_947563725.1). NCBI lineage: Eukaryota > Metazoa > Arthropoda > Arachnida > Araneae > Araneidae > Argiope > Argiope bruennichi. Next base: position 80,217,626 of record NC_079157.1, on the reverse strand, counting down.
TCATGACAAGTATGGATATATTTACATTGAAAAACAATAAAAAAACAGCAGTTTGTAAAGGGATATAAAATAAAGGGAGAGCTAACAACGGAAAAATATATTAATTGGCTAACCTTCCTAAAACCGTCAGCACAGTAAAACTGCAAAAATTTTTATGTATGTACGTTCTTGGATGTCTTTTAAGTTATCTACATGCATAAAATAAATGTGTATGTATATAACAAATAATTAAAATATTAGAAAAATTATTCACTCAAATTTCGATTCATCCTTGCAATACTTGCGCTGACATTATAAATCCATTTTGCAAAAAAAGTTTTCTTCTTATCAGAAAAATCAATAAAGTCATAATTTATCCGTCCATGGGGGGAAGGCAAGACATTTGAGGAATTTTGAACACAGCATGATTACAGCAGACAGCCGGACGTAATCTAATAATGCCTAAAACTACTCATAATTTTAAATTTTCCTTTTAAAATCATAGTTTTTTTCAAAGAAATTTCAACTAAGCTAAAAAAACTTTAAGAGAAAAGCGTATTGACTATTGACAAGCATTATGTATATAATAAATAGAAATGTAGTGACTAGCAGCATAATATTGCCACATTGAAAATAGGCAGTCGACTCTCCATGGCCGAATGGTCATAGCACTGATCTCATAATCAAAAGATTGTGAGTTCGAATCCCGTTAGAGACAATGCGATTCACAGTTTGTGTAAATATTTCATTCCTTGATTTTATGTTTCCCTTTCTTTCATGTTCCAGAAGATTCTGGACATTTCTTTAGTTCACCAGACAAGTGTTCTGGAATTTTCTTACTTTCTCCAGAAAAGTATTCTGGAACTTTCCCTATTAGTATAATAGCAGAAGATTTGTCAGTCACTGTGTTCTGAGCTCAGAGTTCAGTTAATAAATTGGTTTATTCTACTTCTTGTGTGTGTCATTGAGTTCTATACTATAGTATCTACGTGACAATATAATTAAGGATCATAGCAAAGCATATGCGTACTCTCTACAAGTCGTATTTTACAAATTATTTTAACAACCTCTTATATGATTTTTTTAGTTTTCGCCGCAAAATAGAAAAAATGACTAAAAAGAAAAATAAAAAAATTACAAAATTATAGGCTAAAAAGAAACATTAAAATAGAACCTTAATAAAAGGATTTTTTTTTTTTTTTGGTTCTAGGTCCAGATTTCTTTCCTGTCACCCTGCTGATAAGGTGCATGTTTTGCGAATTTATGGAATTTAGTACTACAGAAAATGCTCTCTTATATTACGTCTTTCAGTATAAATGTATATTTATTTGTTTCAGCCTATCTTTCGAAACGGTTGTACCAATACTAAAAAATATTCATCTTTGATAGGATAAAAATATTGTAAATTCCCACAGGGTAGTTCGTAAAATGTCGAAAAATTCATTTATATATCTATAATAAATGTACCGATTGACATTAAACTATAATCATATATTTACTGTAAAAATTTGTGGAAATGAAATCTTCCATAACGAATTCCTCAGGTTAATTATGCCTTGACTTTTGATAAATACTTTACGACTTTCATAAATATATTTCTCATTGTTCAACTAAAAATAATTTTGCTGCAAACGAACCCTAACTCGTTTCTTCTGAAATTAATGCAGATGTGTTAGGGATAGACATATAATATTGTTGTTGTTGGTACAACATTATGGCACTTGCCACGGACAAGCCCGCTGTTCGAAGTCAGACAGCCGATTTAAGCCTAAGGGGGAACGCCTCTTGTTTTTATCGTAGAGCCAACTTGGGCCAAGAGTACGACTTCACTACTCACGCATCACTCATTCGCTTACACAACCCCTTTTTACAGAAGGGCCCAGTCACATATCGCACAGATAGAACAGGGAGAACAACCACGCCCAAACCGGGACTCGAACCCGGGATGCCCTGATCATAGGGAAGACGCGCTACCCCTATGCCAGGAAGCCGGCATAGACATATAATAAATAAACTAACTAGAAAAAAAAATTCCTAAAGGGAAAATGTATCAAAATTTGTCTAAAAATGTAAGAACAATATGAAATGCAATATACTCTATAATCAAATGAAAGAAAATTATCATACTCTTACATTTGTAAATTGCTTAATTACATTTTAATTGAGTATTCTTATTATCAGAAACCGTATCAACTTCTTGAAATCGTCTGATTTTAATTTGTCGCTCTTACTAGGAGAGAGACATCATTCAAACTTGTTTCTGTTTTTGAAAAAAAAAATCGAATCTGAATTTACTATTACACTTTTACTTACTGTTTTACTAGCTTTGAAGATGAATTTTATGGAACTAATACATAGACTTCATAAGTAAACCGTTTTTCCAGCACAGCATATCTTAGAAAAGAATCCAGAAAATATCCATGTCCAATCCAATCTAGTTGTTTAAAAGAAAGGCGACTTCCAATGACGGAAGTTTTTGGAAAAAAATCGTAGAAAATTCTTTTATAAATTTAAATTGGTTTAATTATAATTGTATTAGAACATAAAAAGAGGAAATATATTTTATGACAAGAATATTAAATCTGAGTTCTTGATTTCTTTTGTTTATTCCATGACAGACTTAATTTTGTTTTCTTTTTCATATAAACTCTACCATACTGCTGAATGAGTGATTGTTTTCCTTAGATTTCGTACTCCATACATTGATTAATTCCCATATTTTATAAAATGGTACTTACTAACGGTCTTAAGATACTCCTTTCGTAGAATTAAGCTTGGAGGAACCAGACAAGCAGAAGCGATATCTTCACTTGCATGACACATTTCAGGAAGTTGCAGCTTTTTCAGATCTTCGTCGGTGATTGAGACAAATTGCAACTCGACTTTGCACTTTATATAATCACTGTTTTCTCTGGAATGATGGGAGAAAAATTCATCAGGTGAAATATATTTTGCTTGAATTGACAATTTCATTTTATTGTCACCCTTTTAAAAATGTTAAAAGGTGTTTTAGTTTTTCATATATGTCGAATTTAATTCACTTTTAACACATAATAAGGTAAAAAGATTTCCTTTATAAAACATTCTACACTCTGGTCTATAATTCTTAGAGATCAACGTTTGACACTGCACTTAGCGCATACCGTCCCTGTAGCCACGATGAAATGCTTATTTTGGATCTGGAGGAGAGAACTCGACAAAATGGGAATGGAGCTTGGGAAACCCGAATATCGATATCAAAAGATCTTGAAATTGATATGAGATCCCAAAAAAATAACTTCTTTACAGTTGGGTTTGGTACATTTCAGTCTAAATAAGTCACACGTTCTCTTATTTACTCGACTAAACTTTTAAAACTGAAAAATATATCTTATATATTTCTAACACTTAGTGATTGCAGAATACAAATCTGTTACATTAATTTACATTGTTTTGAGTCTACCTTACTGCTTATATATGCTTTGCTAATTCGAAATTGATGTTATTTATGTTTTTCCGTTGAAAGGATACAGGATCTCGGAGAAAGAAGTGTCAGTTTAGATAGCTGATCGGTATCGAAAATTTCATGTAATTTCAGAATAGAATGGCAGTTAATTGTAGCAAAAACGTAATGATATAGATATTGTATGAGAAGTTTTCTTTGGGGGGGAGGCAGTCACAGATTTAAAAAAAACCAAGTCATTCATTAACTGCCTTTTCAGTTTTAGAACGCATTAGGAAAGGGAACATAAATAAGAAATCAAATGTCTTTGGCTTAAAATACAAGATAGATATTTTTTTAGAAAAAGATCATTCTTAATATTTAAGAATAAATAAAATATTATTGAAAATTAATCACGGAAAATCAAACTTCATTCTTGGTTCTTATAAATACATTCAGGGTCACACCAATTTCCAGAGAAGAAACAGATTTTAGCTTTCTACTCTATTATTTTTACTTTGTACTTAGCTATTTAGCTATTCCTTTTAATAACAGCGATTAGTTGGTGGCTAGACAAAAATTTCTGTAAGAGTTTGCAGGTTAAAATCGGCGTGAGCATTTACCAAAAGTTGAAGAAATTCATCTTGGGCAAAATTAAAATATGTATTGTTTGTGAAGCGATGTTTCTCCTGAAGTCCATCTTGCTTAAAATTTCTAATTAACTTAACTTCCATTTCATAATTCTTAACTTTTTAATAAATTCATTATCTTATAACACCTTGAAAGATAAGAAACCATATTAAAAAAAAATTTTAATTACATCTCAGCCGCATTTTTGTAATTACCTGCAGTTCAAAACATTCGAATATAGCAGTTGAGGAAATAATTTTTCCATCTGAAAATAGACAAAAAAACAATTTTAATAAAAAGGATATCAATTAATTTAATCAGCAGTTAAGACAGCAATCAAATTAAGAGGCAATCTATTGAAGTAATTTATCATTCTATATTTAATTAATATTTATGAAAAATTTATTTCGAATAGAACAGAATAAATAACACTTAAACGTCATATTTTCTTAAAAATTAATTCAAATCAGTTTTGTAAAACTTTGGAGTAATATTTATAGTATAACCTAAAATATTCACAACCCTTTTGTGCAATTTCTTATCATTTATTTCTCTAGCACTGATAATGCACAAGAGTTTTACATCATTATAGTAATTAGTTTTTTTTGCCCTCTTCTGTGCTCCGGTTTCTAAGTTCCCGACACAGATCAATTATCCAAATTCATTCAAGTAGATTTCTACATTACACCAGTAGATGATATCTCTCTGAAACGTTCTTGAGTACACGGTAAGAAAATTATTAACACCCATTCCCCATCACGAAAATTGTAGACCTCTGGGCTGACTATGAAACTAAGAGGGCTCAGATTTTTATTTTATGAGTGTTCTTTGTAGTATAGTGAAGACAGCCAATTTGCATTATGAGCATTAATTTTGCCGACCAGTTGAAATCAAAATTTAAAACAGAGCTACAATTCTACGATCACATATTAAATTTCATATATCTACGTCAGTGTGTTTTTTGAGTTATCACAGTTAAATGCATTTGAATGTACAAATCAATTAATGATGAATCCGAAGATGGATTTAATGCCAAATTTGATACGAAATTAAACTTGAGATGCTAAAACATTATATCAAATTTTATTTATTTATATTTTTACGTTTATTTACATGAATTCGTTTAAAAAGACAACTCTCCTGTGGATGGCCAAATTTTGATAGATTTTATAAATTTAGTGTAAAGGCCACATGACAAATTTCATTCATCCAGTTAACTCGTATTTGATCTATTGGGCTCACAGAGAGATCGATATATTAATTGATCAAGCATTATTCGAAAAATGTGTTTTTCTAACTCAAACATGTTCGAAACATGGAGATTTCTCCAGCTTTCAAGTTCGAATTTTTGTGCTCATTACAGTATTTTCTCTTTGTATTCTCCGTATATGAAAAAATAAAGGATGTCTCAAAATTAAAGCATGATTTGAATTTGCCACCATTCTTGCAGCAAAGTGTTGGCAACCCTATTAAAAAACCATTTGACAGCTGATAGTTTAGGGTTAGTAAAAATAGAACGTTACACGATAGAAAAACGTGTTTTCATTGTTGAACAATATTTCAAAAATAATGAAAGTCTGGCGGCTACAGTTCAAAAATTTGAGAATTGGCCCCCTAGATCGTGTGATTTAACACCACAGGATTTATTTTTGTGGGTTTATTTGAAGTCAAATATCTATGCCTACAAACTCACAAGCACACATGCTTTGAATGAGGAAATTCAACGCAGCATCAACAAAATTCAGCCACATTTATGCAAAAGACATGGAAAATTTCGGCAATGGAATATGTGCCAGCAAAGTCATGGAAACCATTTTCTCCATGTGCTATTCCATACATAACCCTAGTCTACGTATTTAGCGTTTTAATAATAATATAACAATTAAAAAATTGTGTTTTTTATTTCATTAAAATCTTGTGTTAACACGTTGTTCTATCGTCTAATGCTCGTTTTTACTAACCCTAAGCTATCAGTTGTCAAATGTTTTTTTTTTCAATAGGGTTGCCAACACTTTACTGCTCGAATGGGGACAAGTTCAAATCTTGCGTTAATTTTGGGACACCCTTTAACTAGGTAAAAGTTTCGATTGCAATTTCTTCTCTCTTAATGGAGATTCTTACCGCTTTTCTTACATCCCGTTGAACCCTGTGATAATCAACATCAGCAAACTTTATATCCGTGCTTCGCTTACTTCTTCCATTTTCTTTGTACGAGGAAGGATTCAGAGGAAGTGTCAACAGATATGAATAAGAGGCTAAAAATGAAATAAAGAAAATAAATTGTAAAAAATACAATAAATTTTCAACATTATTCATTTAGATTCTTTTTAACGATCAATATCATAAAAGTATTTTATTTATTTATTTATTTTTGAAAATCATTATTCGTATATCTGATATAATCGCAAGCAATTTTTTTTCTCTCTATTTAGATCCAAAATTCAAAATTGATGATCCAAGTATTGTAGTTGTGGTGGTTGTATATTAAATTACATTTCGCAGTAATCTACGTCACCATAATTTAAATTTTATTCTTTAATTAATTTTTAATAATCCAATAATTATTTAATTAAAAATAATTATTAGATTTTTGACATGTTGTACAGAAATTTTACCAAAAGAATGCTACTAAGGAATTACTAATTTTTAATTCATTCAAATAAGAAATCATACTCCAAAATAATTTTAATTATATTTTTGCAGTCCGTTTCTCGGTTATAAAAGAACACAATTACAAATTGATGATAAAAAAAATCATGAAATATAAAATTATACAGAAGTAGGATGTTATTTTCATATGTATTTACATGGAAAAAATTATAGTACATTCTCTTTTAAATTAAATTTTAATTTTCATTAATTTTCCTTCATTTTCTGTTTATTTTTAAATTTTGTGGTAGTGAAAAACCTTTCTATTATAGAAAGACATTTAAAGCCTCTCTTCTTACATCTTTAAAACTATATTTTCGACAGAACCTTTTTCTCTTCACAAGCTACTTAACAGATACGAATGAGCTTTGTCATTGTTTGCGAGCCGCAACAGGAAAATGTTATTGTGTTAGAAGACAACGTTTTGCCTATCTATAAAGAAGCACATATAATTTTTTCCTTGAATTATTCTACAATATTGAAAGTAAGGTGAAATGGTATTAAACTGAAAGTAAATTAAAAAGGAAATTTGGGCTAGATTAAACAGATTTCTTTAAGTAAAACTGTGCTAAACTGTTAATAGATTTAAATATTACTGATAAATCAAATAAACTGATAATATATAATTTTACATATGTGAAAATTGAGGGTCCTTCCATTCTAAAATCTCTATATAATATCAATACGCAAAATCATATCAATACACTGACATCCATAAAGCAACTGTTTAATGATAATTTGAATTCCATATTAAGCTCGCAGTGGTCTATTGAAAATGTACTCTCATGAAATAACCAAATATGACCATTCGATGGTTTGTACTGTATAGGCTGATCAACACTTTTTATTAATAAGAAAAATAATTGAAATAATGGAATCTTATTTTATCTCTTATTCTACTTCAGCCTTACCAGGTTTGTTACAGGCTTTTCCGTTTTCGAATGGCAGAAAATAGGGTGGACATTTGCATGTCTTCTCTCCTTTCGCATTCACTTCGCATTCTGCTCCTAAAAGGGAACACTGCCTTTGGTTTTCTTCAATGCTGCAGATATCTGTGAGTAAAAATTTGTTAATATCTTGTTGGCGGTTTTATAGTAATGCATCTAAAATAACTTAGAAAGAAGAAAAATGAGGCAGATATAATTGATTAAAATATATATATTTTTATATAATCAATCGATTAAATCTCTCTCTCTCTCTCTCTCTCTGTGTGTGTGTGTGTGTGTGTGTGTGTGTGTGTGTGTGTGTGTGTGTGTGTGTGTGTGTGTGTGAGAGAGAGAGAGAGAGAGAGAGAGAGAGTCAAATTTGATGATCGAATTTGGTGATATTACAGAGTGATTGTTTCCTAGTTCCCGATAGTTACCTGAAGAATATGGAAATATTAATTTTACTAATGAACAAATTTCCAAAATATTTAAATATATGAGAGCTTAGTGCCAGTTCGCTAGAATGTAAATCATCATACATAACATAAAGCTGCTTTCAATATTCATGAAGAATTCTTGACTGTTTGCATTATAAAAATCTAATCATAATATTAGGTATTTCAATTAACAGTATTCATTTTATTAAATGGTCTTTTTTGTTGTTAAGAATTTCTTTTTTTTTTGCTCATTTTGCAGCAGTACTCTCTCCACATTTATTTCACTTCAGCTGTTCGTGGACCTCAGACTAATCTGGGGGAACAACATAATGAAAAACATATTATCCAAGAATAAAACAAGAAAGCTCTTTTGTAGTTCATCCAGGATAATAAAAGGTTTTTTTCCCCAAAACTACAAAATAATTTTTTGGTCTTTATTTAAATTTATTTAAACTTCAACAAATGTGGAGAAACAAGTTCCATCAAACTTACGCAGAAAGAAATGGCAATACCTGAGAATAACGTTGCAATTGACAGCACATTTCCGGTGTAAAAAAAAGGATGACGAAATTGTAATAAAACCATTATGATTGACGGATTTCGATATTGTTAACTTTTTTCTTGTAAATAAGCTTTTTTTTTCCTTCACCACATTTTTTAATATGCGTTGAGCTACAATGAGATGAACATGTTTAATACTCAACAACAATATCTTATTAATATTTAGAATCAAGCTCTACCCTCAAGAAAATGAAATGGTGCAATGTCATCAAAAATATGAATTTGCGAACTCTTTATATGTTCTTTCTTCTATCATCCTTGCAGTAATTGTTCCCAACCAAACGAATTATGTATTGTGAGGTTTGTGTCGTAGTGCAGTTTTTATTTAGGAATATTTTTCCCTTTATTTTATAGCTATTTACGCGAAAACTCATTTAATTCTTAGAGAGCAGTTAGGTTCCATGTTCCGAGTATACTGAAATGGAAATAAATGAAAGTATCACAATGCTTAATATCTTCATAAAAATCTTCTAGATACCTGTTTTGATACATATTTTTTTTTAATTTCATCCGAAATTCGTCATAGTAATGATAGCTAGAGCCAAAAACTGTTAAGGTCCAATAAAATCCGTCATTGCAAATCATATGAATTTCTTGCATAAAATCATAATTTTAGTAATCGACACAATACTTGGTTAACAATTTTTAACAGAAACTATTTATTTAGTGAAAGTAAAATAATTGTGTTGTCTTCACTGTCAAACCTATTTAAAGTTATCGTATCTAGAACAACTTTTTATCTCCAGAAAAAAAAATCTACATTTTTTTTAAAGATAGGATGACTTAATGATTCAATATTTTCGCTTAATATTGCAAAATTCAATGCCATCTCCATCAAAATACGTTTTTATGAACTGTCGTATCCGTTTGTTATCAGCATACGTTAATCTTGTACTTAATGTTCATATTTTTTGATACACGTATTTTTATGACGCTATTCAAAAGATAAATTTTTATTTTAGATTTTCATTTCTGCATTTTTAAGCAATGAGATTGTTCTTGTTTCGCTTTTTTTTTCTTTTGAGTATTTAAATGGCGTTGCGTATTTACAGTACGGCTGCTTTTACAATTAATCGATATAATTAAATTGAATGAATGTGGAATATGATTTCAAGATCATATTCCAAATTTCATTTCTACTAATTTTTTGTATTCGCAAATACATAAGCAGACAAATGGCTATTAGTCCAAAAAAAACATAAGTCTACATTTTTGGAATTTAGATCATACACTAAATTCTAACTTTTCATTTTTTGAAGTGTTTGAGTTATCGCATCCAAAATGTTCACAGACGCTTGTTCCGACGAAAAGTCTACTTGTCAGATATTTAGTCAAAAATTAGACAAGGATATACATGTTTAGAGTTTAGACTATATTCTAAACTTCAGCTATTTATTTTGCTGAGCTATTGCAAACCATAATGTTTATAAACACACGGACATATAGATGGTTTACTTGTTGGGATATTTAGTCCAAAAAACACAAATCTACATTTTTGGAGTTTAGATCAACATGCTAAATTTTAATTATTCATTTGTGTGTGTGTGTGTGTGTGTGTGTGTGTGTGTGTGTGTGTGTGTGTGTGTGTGTGTGTGTGTGTGTGTGTGTGTGTGTGTGTGTGTGTGTGTGTGTGTGTGTGTGTGTGTGTTAGAATTAACACATCCAAAATGTTCACAGACATATGTACCGACAAAAAGTCTACTTGTTGGAGATTTAGTCAAAAAATAGTTAATGATCTATATTTAAATTTAGATCATACACTAAACTTTAACTATTTATTTTGTTAAATTATTACATCCATGATGTTCTCAAACACATGGACATATAGTTCCTCTACCTGTTGGGATATTCAGGCCGAAAAACATAAATCTACATTTTTGGAATTTAGATTATATACTAAACTTAAACTATTCATTTTGTTGAGTTTTTGAACTATCGCATCCAAAAAGTTCACAGACATGGACAGACAAAGAGTCTACTTGTTGGAAGATTTAGTCCAAAATTAGACACTCATCTACATTTTTAGAGTTTATATCATACACCAAACTTTAGCTATTCATTTTGTTGAGTTTTGTAATATCGCATCTACAATGAGTGTGTAAAAGATATTTTATGTCAACAGAAACTGCACACTCACCTCGGCAGAAACCTCCTTCAGTTGCAATCTGCCCCTCAATACACTGGCATGTGAAACCATCCGCTGTCGACCAATCCTCTATGCAAAGAGCGTGCCTTTTCGAACAAGTTTTCCAACCGATTTCACCTTCATCACACATTTTCCTCACTGTACAGAAAACAAATTATTAGTGAAAAATTAAATGATGCTAAAAAATAATTATCTAAGGCAATGACTTAACAAATGCATGTGGTAAAATTAAATATATATATATAATGATATTTTAATTTTAATTTCAATTTAATTAATTTCCAAGATTTTATTTTAATTTAGCCATAGTAACTTCATTCTAAAAATATTCTCTTATTTCGTGATCCAATTCCACTTTCGGTTTAATTAATTCCTTTGTAAAAATAATGCGACACGTACTACGAATCAAATGAAAGTGATCCCTTTTGTTGCCCTTGAAAAGGTGTGAAAGGTCACCACGTGTATTGAATTAGCACTTGCCCAGAAATTCTATTTTATATAAGACTAGTGATCATTTGTTCGTCCCTTTTTGCTTCTTCTTATTTCAGCTTTTGTGTTGCGCTGCGCCTTCTTGAAAAAATCATGCCTGCCACTCGGAATAGAATAAAAGAGAATTAAAAGACAACGTCTGGTCTATGTCTTCAAACCTGCACTCTAAAATATTATATATTATATATATATATATAATACTCTAAAATATTATTTATATATATATATATATATAATACTCGTCTTGGTTGCTAAAATGAAAGAAAATTTTTTTATCGAAAATCTTAATATTCTACTATAAATAAAATTCTAAGTAAATTCTGACATTTTGCATTTATATTATAAATTTTATATTTAAGAATATTCATTTAGTGAGTAGTATTAATTTTGCCGAATCACGCTCTTATGTCTTTGTTTAAATTTCCAGATTTTTGGAAAAAAACCAGTAAAAATTGTCTTCCCAAAACTTTCCAGTAATAATTTCTAATAAATGTATGATGCGTTTAATAATGTGCAATGACCATTGATCGTATGTCATTGGCCAACAATAGCTACAGAAAGGCCAATCAGCCTCGCTGGGATGCTTATTGGTTGATGCCCAAATAACAGAAATCCGAATATATAATTTAAGCGCCTTTTATCCGACCAATTAAAACCAAATTTTGATACCGAACTACTACTATAATTACAAAATCACTTACTGAATTTTATATGTTTAAACTACTGCGTTGTTGGGTTATTGAGTTTACATGTTTCTTGAATATTTAAACTGATGAACTGCCAACTCCTTGACAAGTTTGGTTCTACATTTGATACTTGTCTACTAAAATATGATATTAAATTTATGTACCAAATATCATCCATCTAGCTTTCTTTATTTTGTAATTATCATGTTAACTTTCATTAGGACATCCCTACAGGCAGGTTTCCACTCAATTATTTTGTACAAAATGTGATAGAAGTTTACAAATTTGGAGTGGGGACCATATACCAAATTTCATTCGTCAAACTCAAAGCACTTTAAAGTTACCATGTTCACAAACAAACAGATATACATAGCTCCATAATTTTTTTTTGGTCACAGTGAGATCTGAAACATGGAGATCTCTGAATCTGTTATTCGAATTTTTAAGGATTTCAATACTTTTCCCTTGTACGTTTCGTATTCGAGAAAATAAAAATGTAATAAGAAGCATAAATTAAATGTGATATTTGATTCGGTACCAAATTCTCATAATATTTGAAATTTTAGATTCAATTTATCAATGAAAAAAAGTACAAAATGCAACACACTCAATATCTTCACTATATCATTAAGCCTGAAATGTAAAGGGCCATATTGGTAATCTATACTACTATTATAAATGTGAAAGTTTGGATGGATGTTTGTTAGTCAATCACGCCAGAACGGCTGAACAGAATTGAATGAAATTTAGCTGAGAGATAGATTATAGTCTGGAATAGAATATAGGCTACTATTTATTCCGTTTAATTGAGTGGTTAATTGTTTATTAATTAAAAACTAACTTTCCCGCCAAAAATCGCCAAATGAGTAATGCTTCTGGGGGGGTTTTTTCCCCCCGCAATGAGATTACGCTTAACATGATTTTGTTAAAAGATTCTGTTTAATTTTCTTAGTGTTCGATACATTTAAAATTAAACATTAATAATTAATCGATCTTTCGGATTCATTCTTAAGTACGTTTGAATTAAAATGAAACAGAATAAAGAAATTAAAAGTTTATAATCTATATTGCGTTACCCCAACTGGCGTAGAAAATTCATACATTTGTGATGGCCCAATTAGCGCTGAAAAAAAACGCATGCGCAGGAGTAACAAAATATAAAGCCATTGATGCCATAAATTCCAATCTATTTCCACGCGTACGAAGTCGCGGGTAAAAACTAGTTATAAAGAAAGCTGAATTGAAAACACTCTCACTATTAATAATAAAAAATTTTATAGCATCAAACTCAGTCTTTACAACTATAACTTTCATATTTCATTTCATAACATAAAATCCCTTTAAATTTTATTCGATTTCCGTTGATGCTATATTTAACGAAACAATTAAGACGTAATTGCATTTCATGAAACAAAAATCACAAGATGCAATTGTTCACAGAATCCTTGTTGTTTCCTTTCACCTCAATAAGAAATTCTTTTTATATTTGCATTCTCCGCTCATGCAACTGATAAGATAACAAACTATCTTATGATTCACAGAACTCAATCTAAAGCAAACAGTGGAAACAAATAGAAATGATAAATACAGTTGCAGATCCACGATATTTCCAGGACGTGCCATTTATTTAGGAGGATATTTGAACTAAAGCGATTTCAGAGGCTGATCATAACCGTTATCATATGTCTGATGTTTTTTAAGCATTCCTTAGAAAATCTATATGCCCTAAAAAGTCTTTCATGGACCTATTTTTAAGAGCAAATTCATGAATATGTTTTTGTACGCTTTGTGATAATACTAACTGATATGCTCGGCATTTCTTTGATTAAAATCCTTTTATGTACAATATTTGTGACGTAAAAACTTTTTTCATATAAAATGTTATGACATTCAAAGTCCATTTATTGTCTGGAACATCTTATTGTTAAAAATTAGAATAACAATTGAACCAGACGTTTTTAAAAATGTTAGATATCTAATTTTCTCCATAAGTTATTAATATTTATTGTACCGGATGACCTACAAATGAGAAACAGTTTGAAAATTCCTTTTAAAAAAACGAAAGACTATAAAAATAAATGTAAAATAAATTTGTATTTGTTGCGTTCTGCTTTTTTACAACTGTAAAGCTTCAAAATTAATTCCAAATTCGTCAACAGATGACGCTGCTATTCTCTATGCATTCTGTCCCTATACATACGAGCATATGGCTCGAAAATTATATATTCGGTGAAATAGAGGATGTTCCTTGTCTTGATCATATAGAGCAAAGTTTTGTTGCAAAGAGGAGCAATTTTCAAAGGAAATTCAATGTCAGAATATTTTGAAAAAGTTGATTAAATAGTTAATTTTATGAATAAAAAAACCTGAAAATAAACCACATCAGTAGTTGTTCCTGGTACAAATGAGGCGTTTATTTTGAAAGTGGGACAAGTCCATTTTTCAAGAAAATGGAGATAATGGTAGTTACAGAAAACACTTTTTGTGATATTTTAATGCGTAAATAAGGATTGCAATACCGGTATCACGGGATACCGAATACCGGTATTTTGAGCCATTTGTACAATTTTGTAATACCGGTATTCACAAGTTTAAATACCTGTTTTTCGGTATTTACTAGAATTTTTTAAAATTGTCTCCATTATATGTTCAGGTATCGCAAACATAACAAAATAGTATACGTTTTTTGTTTTTATGTCTCCCAAAAGGGCGAAATTAATTAGCTAATTAATGGCTTAATTAATTGCTTAAATCTAAATGAGCGAAACATGGATTATCCCTGAAAGAAAATATTGTATCCATAACGACTGATGGAGCAACAATTATGAAAAAAGTTGGAAAGTTGATTGGTGCAAATCAGCAGTTGTGCTATGCACATGGAATTCAATTAGGAGTAATAGAGGTATAATACCAAAAAATAAAGAACAGAAGAATCCAAATACTGTGGATATAGAAACTTTGGATTCCAATTTTGAAAAGAGTAAGAGTGAGAGTGATATTGACAATGAAGATAATGACAATGTAATTGTTGAAGAAGATATTGCTAATGAGGATGAAATATTAACCTATCAAGAATTGCTTCCTATAATTTATAAAGTTCGAAAAATTGTTAAGATATTCAAACGTTCCCCTATAAAAAGGATATATTACTTAAATATATACTAACCGAAAATAAAACAGAATATATGTTAATATTAGATTCTAAAACACGTTGGAACAGTTTACTCTTAAGGATTTTACGATTTTTGAAACTGAGAAATCCAATCCAAAAATCAATAACCGACCTAAACCTGTAAATTAATTTTTCAGATAGTGAATTGGACTTAATATCCAGAACTATATCAGCTCTACTTCCAATAAAACTGACTATTGAGGCATTATGTCGGAGAGATTCTAATTTATTAACAGCTAATGCAACAATAAATTTCATGTTGCAATCACTGAAAGAACATCACTATCTGAAGAATTAGATATTACATTGAAAAACCGCACAGAAGAAATCATAACGAAATAGAAAATGTCTTATGGTATTTACATAATTATAGTGATTTTAAAAATGAAAATGAAGAAGAAGAAAAGAAAATAACCAATTCAAATCTGATTAAATTTAGAGTAAATTTTCTTAAAATTTTTTACCCAAAAACCTATCCACATTCAGAAGAATTCGGTTCAATTATCGAAGATTATGATGTCACTACTGTCGATAGTGAAAAAGAATTGTCTCTTGAACAAAAATTAGAATTAGCGATAAATAAAAAAATTTCAACGAACCAAAATACAATACAGAAATCAGCTACATCCAAAACCATCCGACGAGAAATCGATTTATTTGAAGATGAGGGATTTAGAGGTAAATACCTGGGAAAAGTATATCGCGCATTGCTAACAGTACCACCAACTAGCGTAGATGCCGAAAGAGCTTTTTCGACAGCTGGTAATTTTTACACAAAATTATTTTTCAGGCTTAATGACAGTACAATTGATTGCATTATGTTTTTTAAGATCACATTTCAAAAATTTGCAATAGTACCAGAGACTGAATAGTGTTATTTACACGTTTTTTGTGATTTAAATAAATAATATTTTTCTTTATTTTTTTGTGATTATATGCTGTTATAATTTATAAGTTACAAATTATTTTTGTGATATTTACATTCTGTAACAAAATTTGCAAATAAAACCAAGATACAACTGTGTTTTCTTTCTTTTTCTAAATTTCTAATACCGGTATTAAAACCGGTATCCCGGTATTAAGATTTTAAAAATACCGAATACCGGTATTGAAATTTTTTGTCCGGTATTGCAATCCCTATGCGTAAACAATTTAAAACAAAAAAAAATCAGATTCTAGTATTTTGGAGATGGAAGTTTTAGTTCTTAACAGTATTGAAAATCTGTTTATTTTGAAAGTTTTGCAGGTACATCTTAGACTGAAATTATTTTCCACCGAATATATTACGGCAAAATTTAGCTCCGGTTGCTGTATGGTAAAGGAAATGTGGCCATTTGATATCGTGTCTGAAATCTAGGGTGTTTCTATCTATCTGTCTTTGATAATGAAAATCGGTATTTCATAAATAATAAAAAGTATATCTTAATTTTGTGTTTCGATAATTAAATGTTTACTTCCATCACCGATTATTCAGTCCAGTGACAATGATAAAAAATATCATTGATCACAAATTGATTGTAATATTGATTTTAGAGTAGTAGAACTGGCAATCCGTAAAATAAGTTTTTTGTATATTCCCCAGCATTACTATAAAGTAATACGAAATTGTCGAAAACATAATAAATGTTTGATATATGAAATGAAACGTGGATATTTATTTTCAATCCAACCACTAGAGAAAGCAGTTTTAAAAAGAAATAAAAATACCGATGGAGTAACCGTGAATTGTTTAACTATATACTGGATCAGATTTACAAGGGATGCACCATACAAAATGTTCTACAAAACTTCTATAGAACGAGATGCTGAATTTAAAATTATCGATTTGCCACCACAACGAGGAAAACTAAGTAATTTCTAAAATATAAAATTATTTTTTATGTATGAATAAAAAGAGATCTATTATATCTAAAAATGCAACGGCATGGTGGATTTATTACCATATATACCTTCTGTTCATCATGAAAATTTTAAAATAAATCCTGAATAAAATTTAATTTAATTATACCTACGTATAAACTGAAAATGTATAATTTCATTGAAATTCTTAATAAAACTGAATTGTTTTTTGTTATGTTATATTTTCTACAAGAATATTCTTTGCTTTGTTTCACTTTTTATCAAATAAAGAAATAATTATAAATTTTTGAATAGTATTTTGTTTTTTTAATTAAAAAAAGGCTGATGCAACCGAAATATTTTCCAATTAAATGAACGTTTACAATAATTTATTAATTTTGAAAGTGAGGCAATCCATTTAGTTATAATAAAACTCTTATTTTTTTAGTCTGCACTGTAAACACTATTGGATTATAAACTGACATTATCTGGTACCACAAAATACAAAAAAAATATATTTATTAATACCTACCAATATTTTTAAATTTATTGAAATTCAAACCTTTAAATATCTCGCAATAACAAAAAATGGACTTGTCCCATTTTCAAAAAAAACATCTCAAATTATTAATGGTTTACTCTTGAAAATGTTTTTTTTTTCAGAATTGCTTATCCTTCAGCAATAAAAAAAAAATGTTTCATCAGCTCGTGATCGCGAAACCTTTAATTTCCTGTTTTCATTATAGTTGAGTAGTGAACTTATGTTTTCTTTTCAGCACTGTGAAATTGCATCTCCAAATTTCTCATTACTTAAATTTCTGTATGCTTAGGAAATATTGCTTATTTACTATTTCATATAAGGCGTAGGTAAAGGTGGCAAAGTATTTTAGAAACAATAATTCATCAATCTAATTTAATCAATTTTAGAATTCTTTTGAAACCAATCAAAAAATATGTTTTAAATAAGAAGTATCAAAAAATAAAGTGAAAACCGTTCAAAGCCTCATCGTTGCCTAGCAACGGAATCTCTATAAATATCCTTATTTCAAAATCGTTTGCAACTATTCAATTATTTATTAAATTTAGAAAAATATGAGTTTTTTATTTTGAAAGTCGGGCAAGTCCATTTTTGAAAAAAATGGAGATAATGGTAATTATAGATAAAACTTGTTCTTTTTATGTGCAAACAATTTAAGAGAAATTGAAAGAGAAATCAGAAAGTTAAACTGACTGCTCACGCTAATATATGACAAATTCAAATATTATAATACATTAGAATCATACGAACCTTTGCACGTAATGCCATCTTCAGAATAAATATATTTCCCCTCACATTTGCACTTGAACCCTGAATCGGTGGCTTCGTACTTGTTATCTGGACAATAACCTTCTGGAAGATGACCGATGTTGTACAAATCTGTAAAAAACCAAACCGATGTATGATTTGTTTTATTTACATACTTACGTACAATATGCATTTCTGGACAAAATTATAAACTCAAATACTTTTCAATTTGTTTTAATCATTATTGAATTAAATACACAATTACGTTAATAATAAATAATAAAAGAAAAGGTGGAAAATATTTAAAATTTTAATATGACGTTTGATTTTAAATAATTAGCAATACTTAAAATCTGTTTATAATTATAAACTCACTCATTCAAAAATGGAACCTGGTTGCTATTTTTCTGGATTAGCATAGGCATAGACTTCACAAGTCTTTCTAGTTGCTGATATGGTATCTGGTTCCATTTTATGAATGTTACCATTTTTAAATAATTCTTATTCTAATATTTGTGCTCATCACGGTAAATAGTACGGTCCATAATACCCCAAAGATTCGCAATGAGATTAAGATCAAGGTTTCGAACTGGCAATATCGTAACTTTGATATGCTAACGCTCAAACCCTTATTTGATGCTTTTTGCTGAATAACTAGAGTGTTATCCTGCCAAAATGCCCAGTTACTATAGTAACCAATGGTGACTAAAGCAAAGGATTATTCATTTTTATTAAAGAAACTTTTTCTCTTAGATTCGAAAATGGGTGGAACTATTTTATCAACCTTCGAAAAATCAGTCAAAGCTATCATGGAATGTCCGTTAATTTCTGATTGAATATTTTCAATTTTTCTTATCTAATATCATACAATGGTACCTTAAGCCATTTAAATTGGACTTTTTCTTTTCATCTGAAGAGACGACAGTACACAATGCGTTGTCTATGCTGTTAATTTTGTTTAATTTATAGATTTCACTAAATAAGAAAGAATTCTTTATAAGTCATAATCCAAAAATATAAATGAAAAAAGAAATAATTATAAATGTAGATAATAATTTAAATAATAAAAAAAACTTAAATTAAATAATCCAGAAAAAGTAAAATATTATTTGAAATTAATATTAATTAAAAATATCGTTTTGTTATTTTTCATTTTAACTCATAATTTATTTTGAGACACTTTTTGTGAAAGAACTATTTTAAAGAAAGAACTATAATTAATGACAGGGCCGATTAAAGTTTTTTTTCTAAAAATGAATTTATTTAAACAAAACATGTCACAAGACTAGAATTTCGTATGTTAGATATTTTGCTTTGAATTAGGATTTTATCATTGAAGATTTTCGTGAAAATAAAGAAATTGACTAATGACATTATTGATTGATAAGGATTTTCTCCATACAAAAAATATCATAATCCAAAATTTTACACCGTTGAATTTATAATTTTGTCTAAGTGTTATGCAATGATAAAATTTTAACATTGCGCAAATTTCTTATTAGTATTATTTTTTTTATTTGTGAATTATATAAAATTTAGAATTGTATTTTTAATTATCGTTATTTATTTTATTAATGAAAAATTATATTGAATTAAATTATAATTCTAAAAAAGGAAAATTCCTTAAATTTATAATTTTGTCTCATAGCTCATGTACATAGATGTAGAGACAACCATAATACTAATATACATCAGATATGCCCTATAATTTAAAGAGAGCGGAACAGAACAACCTCAAAATCAGGGGTCTCATTTCAATCATTTACAAATACTAAATCAAAGAAAGAATGCCCACAAATGTTCCATGCTCAAACAATTCCATTCCATATGGCCCTGATGAAGAAATTATGCTGGCACAACTTCAGAGTACGCATTCTATATAAGTCTATAAATATTTATTAATTCCTCTTTTGTCTTTTACCCATTATACCACCAAAATGCGGCAACTAGTATGTGAAATAATCAAAATTGACGATTGTGGAGGCTTTCTTTAATTCAACAGATTGGATGCATGTTCCCAATTGTTCCTAGTTTCACTTTGAAACTATGAACGAAAATGTATTTTCAGTATTCACACGCTTTTCAAAATGTATTTCTAAATTTGAATTGCATATTTAGAATCAATTAACATTAAAATTTTATGGAATTTTCTCTTTTTTATTCATTTTCAAGGAATTTTTTCATTTCTTTTTCATTTGTGCTTCTACTTACCAACGCAGTTGCCCTCACTTTCTTCATAGCCAGGCCTACAAATACATTTTTCACCTTCTTCTGTTCTTATACAAGTTCCATCATTACAAGTCTTGTTAGAGCAATTTGTGAAGTTACCAATGTATACTAAGAAAAAGAAACATCATACATCAAACCAAAATTAGAAATAAATATTAAGTTAATAGCCAAAGAATCAAAAAGAAAGATTAACTGAATCCGGCCCGAAGACTTTCTCAAGGGTCACCCTCAGGCAAGGATTCAAACCAGGGATTTTTTGGTTAAGTTCATTTGTGTTTTAGTTGTAGCAGCATTAGCGCTCTCTAAATACAATGTATATTTTATATTTTATTATATAGATTCAGAAAAATTATATAGGTGTTTTTGCACATTGTTTATTTATGGATTGATAGTTTCTTATCATACATCAAACTCATGTAAAATCGAAAATGATAAAAAATACACTACCAGCATAAAATCAATCCGAATCCCAACACTTTAATATAATATAGCAACAGTACAAAATAGTTAGTATGAAAACAGTGATGTAAAATTTTTACCATCGCATAGACCTATCAAAAATATTTTATCATCGAATGGATAGCAAATTAATTCCATAAATGCAATGTTAGATCAAATGTTAATTTTAGACAAAATTGTATCGATGAGAGGTTGGTAAATTTGAGTTAATGACACAAGAACCAAAACTGGTCATTTAGTTTTAAGGTGTCGATGAAAAAGACAGTACGAAGTGTGTATTTTTTATTTTACTAGATTATATTGGACATTTTATTCAAAAGAACTTCGGACATTGTTATGGACACAATCTTCTAGATATATTAAGACCATAAAATAGATTTTGTCAGTTTTTAGATGAAACCTTCTCCGAGAATTGGGTTAGAAAGGATGAAAGACTCTATAGACTCGATCGTCCTTTCGATTTCCTTTCTTTTAGATTATATCAAGAGAAGAGTTTTTTCACTGAAATATTGAAATCTAGGATAATAAAAGTTGTGTCTGATCTTCTTAATAATAAAACCAAAAATGGTTTGAGTTAAAACAAGTTCAACATCTTAATATTCTCTGAGCTATGAAGAAGAAATACACTGAAATTACCCAAGGTAATATGTTTAATTACAAACGTCACCATGATATTTACAATTAACAATAATGAAAAAATATCTAAGTATAAAAATTTCTGTCCAATAATTTTTTTATAATCAGAAGAAGGCTTTGTAGCCATTCTCTATTCTCATCCGTCAAGATATTAAAACATTTTATACCGAAAAAAATTATTTCTTATTTGAAATTATTAAAAGTCCAGAAAAACAAAGTTCAAGATTCATGATTAACTAAAAAAAGACACTTAAACTTAAGATTCTATATAAAGTCCTTTATTGGATATTCAGGTAATAAGTTATCCCATCACTTTCAAAAATATTTTGTTAATAATATTTCTACTATCCTACCATTATTCTTATTTAAGTATTTTTGTTCCAAAAATTGAAAAAAAATCTATGATATCAAGATCCTGTGAACTTCTATGATCTTAATATTTTTCCATGTGATTTCACTCGTGGTCTTGAATATGGAAAAAAATATTATATGTTCAACGATTGAAAATTCGATTCTAAATCAAAATTCTATGCGACATTTGCTTACACTCACCACAAGTTCTGTTGTCTTCGTTCAGTAGAAAATCTTCTTCACAGTCGCAGGTGTACCCATCTTCCTCCGGCATACAAATTTGTTCACAAGCATTCAAATCCGAAAACAAGCAGGTTGCTCCAGCTTATAAAAATATTTTTAAATAAATAAAAATAAATGTAAATGCATAAAGAATTCTTAAATTCATTATAATAACACGATTGTATCTCTGTTCAATCAACATTGTATAATAACACGACTGTGTCTCTGTTCAATTAACGTTGTATAATATCATGATTGTGTCTCTGTTCAATCAACGTTGTATAATAAAATGATTGTATCTCTGTTCAATCAACGCTGTACTTTAAAAAAATTAATCATCGAAAAAAGTAATAATTTACAATTTCACCCTTTTTTATTCAAAGAAATAATGAAAATCTTTTTACAGGCTCTTGTAAAAATCGAATTCTATATTCTAATCCACTCAAATCGTAGTCAATTTTTAAACCATTGGAAAAGTTGTTTGTCCCAGACATTGAAGCTTAATAACTTGGACTTGATTTCATCTGTCCTTATTCTGTTTTTAAAAGGTACTCTTAATTATGTAGCAGCGATAACGTGCACACACAAAAGATTTGTTCATTATCATAGCAACGCCAATGAATATGTATTCAAAACAATAAAAATGTTTTGTTGTAAAATATTTTTGAAATATTTTTAAAAATTTATTAATATTAGAAGAAGAATTTTACAAAAAATAAAACTGATATCAGTTGAAAATTTATTTTTTGAATTTTAACGTGATGGTTTTTTACAATGAAATGCTCTGTAGCTATTGAAGAAATATAGAAACTTTAATGAATTTCTAATTAAAGATAAATTAAAAGTATGATAAACTTTTTAATAAGTACTTACTACCTAAGAAATAATTGGATACTATATTAATAGAGCTAGCTTCAACGGTTACCCCATTAGAGCGTTATAAATTATTTTTCCATCATGCCGAATTTTCGCATGTCACAATTTACAGATAACATCCAGCCCATACAAAATCATGCTAATTCATTCAGTTTTATATAAAAAAAAAAACATTGACTTGGAGAAATTACCTTTGCAGTGCTTTCCATCGAATGCATATCCATTTTTGCATGCACACTGGTAAGAATCAGCACCATCGCCTTCAGTGCAGGTTAAATCACTGATTGGACAAGGATTTGAAGAGCAAAAATGGGCTGTGAAAAACAAATCATTCAGTCAATCAGCATGTACTTATTACAATAAAGCAATGTTTATTTATTTTATCATCAAATAAATATTGTTGAATTAACAAAGATTTCAAACATTAAACATATTTTAATACAATGAATTTTTTTCTAAACATTTTAGAATACAGGAGGTTCCGAGGGGAAAATGGGTTTTGCGCCGAATAGTTTATTTCAATCCCAAAACTAATACGAAACAGCATTATTTATTAACTCTTACTACCAAATAACTCTATAATCAGAAATCAACTGGCGCCAAATCTGGCAGAATTGTTTGAAATTGAAAAAAGTTATTCGATGTGAATTAATTCCATGCTTCGGGATATACTGCACATCAATTTTACATTTCATTACTAACCTTTAATTTGCTTTATCCTGTGTCGGAGTCATGGCATAGTAAGGATAAGTGGCTTTAAGGATGTAACAGGAATTACTCGTCCCTGCTTTGTTTAGTAATGATATAACAAGATTAAATAATTTCTGGGGAAATTATTTTGTCTTCTTATCATTATATGTGACTTTGTGATGATAAATGGCTACTACTTCGCCTCCGCAGTGCCCTATGATGGCCCCTAGAGACAACTATAAGCCCCTTTCCTCCAGTTACAGCGCCACTGGGATGGAAAAAATAACAAATAGATTGTTGTAACACTGACTCCAATAATACGTCGCTAGTTATTCTCAATGTATATTAAATTCTAAACTGCTTTCTCATATATGAAAATGACTTTCCTAGCAAAGTTGTGATCTGAGGTATTCGTTCAGAAACCTATTCTTCACATAATTTCATAATTCCGTAGCATAAGTCATTGAGTGAATCGGCATTTTTAAGATAATAAGATTGTATAATTCATGAAGATGTATTCGTGCCAGTGCCTTCTATAGAAAACTTTTTTTAACTATTTTTTTTAACTAAAAAGGATTATCCTTAATATAACATCATTCATTCCATCTCGTTATCCTTTTTTTTTTTTTTTTTTTTGTGAATTGTTTAAAAAAATTTCAGAATTTTTTTTTCGATTTTTTTCTGCATTTAAATAAAATGAATTTGCCCATAATTGCCATTGTTTCTGTAAAAGACTTCCATTATTCACCATTAATAACGATACCGTTTTGGTTAAATTTAACGAAACTAAATTTCCATAGAAAAACCAGTGAAAATGGTCTCCCAAAAACTTTCTAGCATTCTCTCTAATTATGTACGAAATTATCTTCTTTCACCTGCATGAAATTATAGATCTTATATAAGTCTGCGAATGAGTATCATGGCATTAGTGAACAGTAGTTTACGAAATATAGATATTTGGCGTGAATCTAGCATTTTTACTAAATATAGCTTCTTATCCTTGTGATTAATTTCTGGCAAGAAACTCATACATAAAAAAATAAATAAAAATGAAATAAAGTAAATAAAAATAAATAGAATATGCATTTTCGACACTTTTCTTCCACCGATTGAAACCACAATTTGACGTATAACTACATATGTCATCAGAAGATTACATACCAAAATTCATTCATTTAAGTAACTGCATTTTCGAGTAATTGTGTTTACTGCATAAGAAAGTACAGACCTACAGACTATCAATACTTGATAGATTTCCCTTCATATACGATAAGATAAGTCAACCATCTAACTCTCCGACCGCCACGAAAGCACACGGATTTAAACCATAAAAACTGAATGACCGAACTGCCGCAACAGCAATTGGCGGGAACTGTGGTTGAGTCCTAAGGGCCGTCACCGGCCACGGTACAACCCTCCCCGAAGGAAGTATGTCCCGTCATCGATGGGGAGTCAGATCCCCCACCTATTAGTCTACCCTCCAGGGTGGCGAGATCTAACCACCATGCCGGAAGCATCTCATCCCCATTTCGAGGTGCCCTCCGGGGGGGATTATACGATAAGATAAAAAAACGTTTATGTTCTAGATGAAATGACTACCAATTTCTTTTTGCCCATTTAATTGGCCTATTCTATATAAAATAAGGTTCATTACATTTTTTTTTTTTTTTTTTTTTTTGTTCTACAAAACTTTGTTTTGTAGTAATTTCTATTTGGGAAAAAAATGTGTATCGATTAAAAATATAACATAACTTGCTCATGATGAAAAATTATATTTTGTATTAAAATGCGAAATCGGAACAAAAAGTAACTGCATACTTACGTTCACAATCGTCTGTAGAATTATCTCTTTCGTAGTTTTCTTTACATTGGCACATGCTATCTCTACATTCCTCATTTTCGCTACATTCCATAAGTGGACAGAAATCGATGTCTGAAAAACGCATATTTATTATTGATATAATAAATAAGTTTTATACTTCGTTTATCTAAGATTAAATTGACTTCAAGACTTTAACCTTTTCATTACTTATTCGACCCAATCAACCATGGAAATTCTACCCTCGTGGGTCGGTTTCTGTTTCAAACGAGAGTTGCAGCATGTAAAGCAAGAACAATCCTGGTAATAATTCATTTTATATTCTGCATTTCTCATTTGAAACAGAAACTGGCCTACCAGAACGGAATTTGCGCGGCCCGTTGGGCCGCGCAAATTCTGTTAGTGAAAGAGTTAAGTACATTCACTATAGTTAATTTTTAATATAAAAGGATATATTCTTGAAATAAAAATTCAACAGCAACACTAATTTTTATTCTTGATCGGGGATAGGTCTTAAAATTTCATGATAATTATCTTGTCTCTAACCCAAATTTTAATTTCAACTGCAGTCGACTGCAGTAACAAGTTCTTTTTCACTTAAATAAATTAACACTAAACCTGAACTACATCACTCAAATAGAGAGAAAAAGTTACATCTAATTCCAAAAGCAAATTTTTGTATCCTATCATTCCAATGTGGTGTCTGCACTCTGCTTTACCAAGAAGAATCTTGAACTTTGTATGTGTATGAATTTTTTGTGACTCTGTAGTCATCTCTCCTCCTCTACACACTGTACTCATGAAAAAAAAAAAAAAAAAAAAAAAAAAAAAAAAAAAACAGAGATCTAGCAGTACAAGCCATCCATAAATTAAAGGAAGCTATTTGTCAATTCATTAAAAAAAAGAGGATAATACAATGGTTGTGTATCTTTACCATTTTCATTGTCCATTGATGATTTGCTTAGTAATAATATTTCCTATTACTGCATAATTGAAAAGTATTAAAGATCTATAAAGTTTTTTTCATATTTTAAGATTTTAAATAAATTAAAAAGAGAGACTGAATCTTTGACCAACCTCTTTTTGTTGTAAAATTTCTTAAAATGGCTAACCTATATTGCTAAGCCCCAAAATTAAGAATTCTTGATAAAAATGATCTCCGGAGTCCTATATTTGTTAAAACCACCATGAAACACCTAAAGTAGAAGTTTAACTTTTCTCCAGTGCATAGAAGTAGATTACCTTCCTACATAAATTTCAGGAAAAACTTAAGCATTTTTGTGTATCAATTATTGTTAAAATGTACATCTTCCTATCATTTTGTCTATTGCTGGTTAAGATTATATATAATCTTAAGACGAATATAAATTAAAACACACTTACCTAAACATGTACGTAATCCATAATCAAAATACTGCCCTTTTTCACAGGTACAGTAATAGATTTCTAAACTTGGCTCGTTCTTGCAATTCTCAATTCCGCAAAAAGTGTTGCCACCTTTCAGAGAACAATAATCTCTTTCAGTGCATTTAGATCCATAATATCCTTCGGAACAATTACAAATGAAAGAATCCGTGGAAAACGGCGTGCACTTGCCATCATTCGAGCAAGGATTAGGAAGACACGGCTCCATGATTCCTGCGCCAAAATAATAATCAGCATTATCAGAAAATAAATGTTTCCAAATCTTAAATTATACAGTTTTCTTCAAATTAGCTGCTGTAACTTGGATTGTCCAACCTTTATTGGACAAATACAACAGAATATCAACAAACTTCGTGAACAAACACTATAACTTCTCCCAATAATTAGCTTTAAGGAATCTGAATTATCTCGTCATGATTATTGAAACGAATTATAATTTATAATCAGTAGAAAGTCAAAGATGAAAATCGAATACCATAGAGGCAGGTGTAGAAACAACCAGAAATGAGAAAATGACTTTACGAAGAGAAGAAGGAGCATCAGAAAGGAAACAGCAGGCATCACAGGAAATGACAGAATACTGCGTAATACACCTTTCCAGTTATCATTATAATTATTGCACAGTGGACTAGAAATTAAATTTAAAAATGTCAAAAATACCCAGTTTTCTCTGGAAGTCATCCACCCAGATATTGATGTCCTGTTTATCTACCATAAACAAGACATTCTGTTTATCTACGATGTCCTGTTTATCTACCATAAACAAGGGCCATGTAGCATAGCCAAACATGGTCCTTGCTCCAATAAACCTAACCAACCAACCAACTCAGATATTGACAGCAACAGATGCTGTTTAACTCAGTGATCAGATGAGATCTGGGCAGTGAACATGCTATGATAGCTATCAAGAAAAGAACAAATAATGTAAGAGAGATCAGAGGAACACTTTCCTGAGTGTGATTAATCAGACGGCTGTAAATAACTGCATATCCTACTTGGCTATATCAATTGGATTTGATAAAAACCAGAATTTTTTTTAAAGTAAAGAAAGTCGAAAAACATTCATTATACTTAACAATAGCGCACACAACATAAAATATCTACAAAGTGACAAATTTCTTCTCTAAAAATTATCGTCCTGTCCAATGGAAGAATTTTAATATAGCATACAATTTTAAAGGACAGTTTTTCTATCAATAAGTTAAATTATGTATGTACTGAAATTAATTATTTCTTTGAAAAAAAATCAATATGCCTCTTTTTGAAAGCATCAAAATGGCATTCATATTGAATGGTTTGACGATCATTGCTCAAAAAATCTGCATAAAAATCCGTTACTTTTCAACAGTTCGAAATACCGAAATGTCGTTGAAATGTCAACCGTATATTTCCAGTGATAAAAAAAATATATATAGTAAATCCTCATCAATTATTATTCTGCTCTTAGGTTTTGGTTGATGATCATTTCAAAAAAGAAAAGTTTAGTACCGAACATTGCGGAAACAATGCAGAAAATCAACAAAAGTGTCCGTCTCAAGACTTTCTAGTATGATTGCAAAATATTACAATGTGTTTCCTGTGTTGATTTCATATGGCAAAGAAAAAACAGATAGCATTCGAAATCTGATGAAAATCTATGATTCTAATTATAAAGCGATATGTCAACTATTCATCCATTTATTTGTATTTTTGAGAAACAGTGTTCATAAACCGAACAACAAACAAATAAAATTCTGAAAATGAGTTGTTGATTTTTTTATTCAGCGAGATCTAAAACATGAAGAATCATCAAAATATCAGCTCGAACTTTTCGAGGAGGTTTCTCTTATGTTTTATATATAAGAAAATAGTCATTCTTATCATCTCATTGCAACAGAAAATCAACCAATTGTATTGTATTGATATAAAGATAAACAGCCGTTTAATAAAAAGCATTTCTATGCGAATTTCAAAATATTTATAAGGAATTTTTCAATATGAAACGATATAAATTTTTTAAATATCCAATTGTGAAAATTGAAAGCATTGAAAATTACTCACCTCTACACATATGATTTTCTTGGTCCCAAAAATATCCTTCGTTACATTTGCATATTTTACTAAGATTAGAATCAATGCAGACGCCATTTTCGCATTGCATATCTTCTTCCGTTTCTGATGCAATACAGAAATTTTGAATTTCACAGGTTTTACCTAAGTAGCCTTCAGCGCATGTGCAGTTGAATTCTTCAGTAGATACTGATTCACAAGTACCACCATTTTTGCAAGGATTTGGAAGACAAGGACGTTCAATTGCTACAATTGTAAGAAAATTTTAACTCAAACTAAACAATATCATACTTATAATAGGTAGTTCATTCTATCTCTACTAATAATAGTAATCTGTCTTTACTAAATGTGTGTGTGTGTGTGTGTGTGTGTGTGTGTGTGTGTGTGTGTGTGTGTGTGTGTGTGTGTGTGTGTGTGTGTGTGTGTGTGTGTGTGTGTGTGTGTGTGTGGTTCTTGACGCTCTAAAGCCCAAATTTGGCATATATATATCTTGAATGGGGGAGGGGGAAATGTGTACCTCGGATTGATTTTTTTAAATATCTTAATCAGAATTTTAATTAATTAAAAATTAATCAAAATCATGGTTTTTCTTCCATGATATCTTCCAAAAATATATTTTAGCACAAAAATAGTTTTTACTACACCTTAAAATTCAAAAATTATATAATTTAAATTATTAAATTATAGAAGGGTGTTTCGTTTGATATTTGTACAGTTTACATGATGAATAAAAAAATGAAGTTACAATATCGCGAAACTTATGCATTATTTATTTACATTTTTAATAGCGTATTTATGTCATGGAACTGATCTCTTTTGTACTTTGTTTTATTATTTGATAGCCCTGCAAAGTTGGTATATTCATTTATGAATACCTGTATTATTCAAACTAGTGAAATCTAACGTTGATTTGTGAAAAGACTGATTTTGATAAATCATTTAAAGCTCACTAATAATTTTTTTTATATTTTTAAAAATTCCACTTTAATATTCCAATAGCTATATCTACCTTCACATTTTCCTTTGTTTTCGTCCCAATAGAAATCTGAATGACATTCGCAATATTTCGTTTTTCTTTCTGAATCCTTTTTACACACGCCATTTTTGCAATAATCGTCTTCTCCACACATGTTATGAATCTCGCAAGTTTTACCCTCGTATCCACTCCTGCAGGAACATTGAAAATCCTCACCGTCCGGGATGCAAGTTCCATTGTGGCATGGATTGGGAAAGCAAGGTGGCTCTTCCTCTAAAATAAAATGTAAATCCAGTCAGTTAATTTCTTATTAACAGAAAAAAAACTTTCAAGATAGCATTTCACAAAAGAAATTGAAATTTCAAACAATCATTTGCAAGAAGAAGTAATTCGTTAAGAATTTCGTTATTATTTCCATAATAGCCTTCTTTGTCTCCCAGCTTGTTCGTCCAGCATGATTTTTACAGCTGTTAATACGGAATATGTTTATTAAAATTACATTTTGTTATTTCAAAAGACAAAACATATGAATTAAATGGAATTAATCTACAACAAATTATTGTTCGTGTAAATTAAAATTTATATATGTTACTTTTAAAATATATAATTCTGCTGTCTCATAGTATTCTTAATTATTTCATCAAATAATTGATCATG
This sequence comes from Argiope bruennichi, assembly GCF_947563725.1. Taxonomy (NCBI): domain Eukaryota; kingdom Metazoa; phylum Arthropoda; class Arachnida; order Araneae; family Araneidae; genus Argiope; species Argiope bruennichi. Next base: position 80,187,017 of record NC_079157.1, on the reverse strand, counting down.
ATTTATCACTTATTTGGCAGAGTTTTTAATTATGTGATGAAATAACTGATCGTGATTTATTAATTACGATAGAATTTCTTGTTATTTAACGAAATACTGATCATGATTTATCAATTATTTCACAGAATTTCTAGATATTTAATGAAATAATTCATCTGTATTTATCAATTATTTGATAGAATTTCTAGTTATTTAATGAAATAAGTTATCATATTGTATGAAATAATAATTTTATGCTTTGTCACTGCAAGTCATAGTAATTACCTGTATGACGACGACTAAGCCTAATTTCGCGTTGAACTAAAATTTCTCTTTGATATCAGAAATTTGACATTGTTTACATTTCTTTCCTTCGTCTGAATGAAGGTTTCGGTGACACAGGTAATGCTCTGTTGAACATTTCTTACTATATTTGAAGCTTCATTTCTTAATTAACAGAAGCCTTGAATTAATGCATCTGTAAAATCGTTTAATAAAGTAGTCTGAAAAGTCCATACGATGTCTTGTTTACAAATGACTATTGCCATTAAATAGTAATAATAAGATCGCTGTCTTCATCAAGCACGTTAAAATATTATATAAAGAGAGAATTTATGAACTCATATAATCGTATAAGAAAAGAGACATTAATTTTTATAATCTATTAACTAGTTTACATTTAAATCTATTGCAACATTTATAAATAGTGAGGTGAGTCAGTTTCCGCCGTAAATATGTCTTTTAGGTATAGTAATAGGACTTTGCCACTACTTGTTGATTTATCTCTTAGCGCCCTCTAATGTATAATTTCAGAAATAATATACACTTCTCAAAAGCTCTAGGAGATTTCACCGAAATTCCAAGAGCTGAACTGCAATATTGCCGATTTATTGATTTCAAATCTAGATTTTATAGAATCTCCACGTTTCAGAAGCTCTATGAGTTCTAAAAACACAATTTTAGAATTATGTCCAGTCTATTTGTATAATAGATAGCTCAAAAGCGCTTTTAACTTGACAAATAAAATTTGATATTAAATCTATTGCAACATTTATAAATAGTGAGGTGAGTCAGTTTCCGCCGTAAATATGTCTTTTAGGTATAGTAATAGGACTTTGCCACTACTTGTTGATTTATCTCTTAGCGCCCTCTAATGTATAATTTCAGAAATAATATACACTTCTCAAAAGCTCTAGGAGATTTCACCGAAATTCCAAGAGCTGAACTGCAATATTGCCGATTTATTGATTTCAAATCTAGATTTTATAGAATCTCCACGTTTCAGAAGCTCTATGAGTTCTAAAAACTCAATTTTAGAATTATGTCCAGTCTATTTGTATAATAGATAGCTCAAAAGCGCTTTTAACTTGACAAATAAAATTTGATATTAAATCTATTGCAACATTTATAAATAGTGAGGTTATGTTGTTTGTATACAAAATTATATGTTGTATGTATACAAAATTTGAAAAAAATTATGAAATTTTAAAAGAAATCTATTTATAAAAAAATCTGTCTGACAAACGAATCCTTTAACTACAAAATGTAAATAGCCAGAAAGATAAAATTTGGCACATAAATTTAGTATCTGAACGGTAGATTATTATCAAATTTTGAAGGAAATACATCAAGAGATTGACAGTCTGTCTGTCTTTACTTTCACTTGCATTTAAACGCGAAAACTCAAAAACTCAACTACTTAGATAAATGAAATTTAATGCAAAATTTTAGCATTTAAATACTTACTTATCAAATTATTATTAGATACTTATCAAAAATTGATTTCAAATCCGTCAAGAGTTGATTCCTATCTATCTGTCCTAAAACAAATAAACGCGATAGCTCAAGGATACAAAAATTTAAGAAAATGAAATTTGATTAGTGATCTGGTTATTAAAATAGTAACTGTGTCAAATTTGGATTTCAGTCGGTCGAAAAAAAAGGTCTAACAGGTCGTTTTCTTACTACACTACGAAGTACAAAACTCGTGTGCAGGTTCTCAAGTTAAAAATTTAAGTAAACCTGAGTTCATCTTTTGTGCAGGAAAAGGAATACAAAAACATTATAATAAACAAATAAATTTATACTTGATTATTCGTTTCAAAAAATGATCTTTTGAACTAATTTTAGAAACTAAATTTTTTTTAGAATTAATTAAACACTGAATTGATGTTTCCTTTTATTTCTTAAACTCACATTTAAATAATTCATTAATGTTTAAAAAATGGAATCTTTAATTTATAGGATTATTCTGTAGGTCAATGTTCAATAAAATTTAATATTTCTGATTTAATATGAGAAAATGCATAAAATATTTTAGTTTTTGAAAAATGTCATTTAAAACACTTTTCAATAAAATTTTATTTTAGTATTCATTGTATTTAATATGTCAATCATTATTATATACGAACACAATTTATTATAATCGTATCAAAACAACTTTTTTTAACTCGCAGAAGAAACGCGCCATCTATCAGCTAAAATCAGAAACTTGATTCAAGGAAAAATAAATGAATAAGATATGTTTGTGATGTTTCAGATTGTTATCAAAAAATAGAATTCATGTAATAAAAATTGCAAAATTTGTATTTGGACATATATCATATCTCATTTCTGCCGAAGGTCAAATATTATCTTCAAGACAAACATATGAATCATAATATTCAAAATAAAAATGCTCAGAGGTCAAAGAATACTAAGCACAGGACAATAATTTTTTTCAGGAAAATTATGAATTATCTTTTTCTGTGTGTTATTCGAAAGATTTCTGGAAAAGATAAGATAATAAAATGAAAACTCATAAGTAAACGGACACATTCTTTACAGAAATTTGGGTATATTAATAACCTATAATATATATATATATATATATATATATATATATATATATATATATATATATATATATATATATATATATATTGTTTCTATGTGATACTGTGTCTATTAACAAAAACAAATGGGATTTATTTCGCACATTCTTTCCAATTAAAGTTTTGGCCCCTCTCTCCGCATAAAATTATTTACTTTGAGTGAAGCTGAAAATGCATTCCATGGGATTAGCAAATAATAATTAAGAAATATAAATCTTTGATTAAATCTGATATTTTTACTGAATATCAAGGTAATGTGTATTTTTAATGTCGGTTTTTTTTTTTTTTTTTTTTTTTTTTTTTTGCTTGTATTAAACCAAAATTTCACACGGAACTACAATTATTGTCACAAAATAACAAACTACATTTCATAGAATTAAGTCATTCGATTTATGAATAACAGCGTTTACATGCTTCTGAAAGTACTTCTGACATAGGATCAACTCTTTGATAGATTTTCTTCAAACTTCATAAGAATCTATATTTTAAATTCTGAACTTGTATCCCTTGAGTTTATTTATCTAGTTCTTTGCGTTTTAGAGTTATCAATTTCACTTGTGAAGGAATAGACAGACAGTTCAGACTTAATCTGAATGGATTTTATTTAAAGTTTGATAGAAATTTACAATTTTGTTGTAAGTCCATATACCAATTTTCATTCGCCAGGCTCAAAGCGTTCTGGAATTATCATGTTCAAAGATAGGCAGACATATTGCGAAAAATGTGTTTGTCGAGCTCAAGGAGTTTTTAAACTTGAAGATTCATTGAAATCTTGAGTTCGAATTTTCGGACAATTACTTCCTTTATATTTTGTGTACCAGAAAATAAAAATAGAAATCCAAAGCTCAAGTTTTTAGTTCGGAATATCATATAATGATATTTTAATTTGGCAGCCTTTATTTTATTTTTTTAAAACATTTTAATTATGTATTAACAATTAGAGGCAGATTATGGCATTATGCGAACCTAAACAGTGCATATTTTGAGGCTTTTTCTTTAATAAACTGGTTTGATATCGTTCAGTACTATATCAAATCATGCAGAAGGAGATCTTAATCTAATGATTTTAAAAAATAATTTCAGAAAAAACTATTAAATTGACACTTTTTTTTTTTCAAGATTTTTTTTTTACTTTTTCATGTACGAAGTACTCAAAGTGAAAATATTATGATCAAAAGAAACACGAACTCGAGATTTTGTCGAATCTCCACGTTTCATACCTTTCTGAGTCCGAAAAACATAGTTTCGAAATGCCTGTTACTCTATGAACACCAACACACAAGAGCTCTTCGAGTTAGAAATCATTAAAATTAGTTGGGTTGAAGCCTAGTTTAATGTGCCCTCCGAGTTTGTTACCAATATGGAAACCCAAAAATGAAAGCGGAATAATTATTCTAGCAACCCTAATACTAATTTGTTTACAGTGTTATTTTTAAAGTGAATTATGAACAGATAATATTAATCCTTTTACAATTATTACCGAATTATTTTATTCTAATTGAAATCGTCTGTTTACGAACTTTGTTCGAATAGAAATTAAAACATCTGCTCGAGCTTTTTGAATCGTTTGTCTTTATTTCACAGTTTTTTATTTTAATATTATCTTAACATTCTAAAGGAATTACTTGTAATGTGTTGCTCTTTCCGCGGATTTCCCATGATTATTCTATAAATCTTGAATGTTCAATATTCCGATGTCTGATGATTGTAATAATCAGAAATATTATGATCACAAATATTATGAAATATTATTTAAGAATTAGATGTCCACATTTCGAAATATATATGGCGCCGACAGAAAGCGCTTTACATCGCTGAAAAGTTCCGCTGTTTATTTTACAGGAATTTCTAAACTTTTCCCTGCTCAAATGAAGAGTTAGTTGAACCGAGTAAGTGTATTTATTTCCTGAAATTTCTTAAGAGCATCAGTCTCTAGTAACGAAGCTATTAAGAATGGATGCCTTCATATTTCCTTGTGCTCTTCTTGTTATTCTTGGAATCTTTTTATACAATGTGCTGGAGAAGCCGTAGGTTGTTGTTTTTTTAAGTTGAAAAATTCTGTCAGATGTCTTCTTCAGATGCCGAAGGTCTAAAGTATAATAACTAAAGTAAAGAAATTTTATTGTCTAAAGTATAGACCGGTGTAGACTATTTGCAAAAAATTGTGTTTTAGAATTCAAAGGAAATTCAGGAATTGTGGCCTGTAAAAGTTCAAAAAAGTAGATAAAACAAACGTGATCAATAAATCTTATAGTTTCAATAAAAATATTTGGTAACTGTAACTGTTTTGTACTATTGTTTATATGGCCAGCCGACTTGATTGGCGACGTAATATTATTGGCAACCTTGGCGAAATAAGGGGTACACTAAACTAGGATTTTACCGAAATTTATATATGGTCTTTATACCACATTTGTAGATTTTTATCAAATTTTGTTCTTAATCTATTTAGAAAAAGCCTATCTGCGTTATTGTAAGAGTGAACATGATAAATTTAAAGACTTAAATAAAATTTGGTAAAGGTTTTAATATCTAAAATATAGATTCTTTCCAATTTTTAGAAAGGTTTAACCAATGTGTCGGTCGTACTTTCTTATGCATGCAATAATTCAAAAACGCAATGATTTAAATGTATAAAATTTGTTATGTGACCTTGTGATTACGATTGTAGTTATATGTCAAATTTTGGTTTCAATTGGTAGAAAAATATATGCTTACGAATTATTAAGTAATCAATTGCAACTTAATGTAATGTACATATTAAATTAATTCAAAAAGAATTCAAATATAAGGATTACTTAATAAGGATAAAATAATGATTACTTCATAATCCAAAATAAAAGAAACTAAAAAAAATAAGGATTACTTCATAAATAAATCAAAGCAAAATAAAAATTCAAAATGACTGCAGTTTAATTTAAAAATCTAGTTAATGGAGATATAGCAGTTGAAAATTTTTTAGAAGTTTGTGTATACACATTGGACAAAGTAAAAAGAATATAGGAAATATTATCTTGCGTACTGTTTAACGACAGAAAGAAAATGTATTTCTCCTGCAAATAGAACGCAGTGCGTTAAGAGTTAATTTTCATATCCATCAACGATTTTATTTGAAAAAGACTTACAGTTTAATTGTTAAGAATTCATACGAAATTCATTCGCCTAACTCGATCCGTATTTAAAATCATAATGTTCATATGCAAGTATACAGAGAAACATAGTTCTAAAAAGAAGTTCTGTATTTAGTTCATAGTTCTGTACATAGAACTATTACATAGTACAACTATGTACATAGTGTACATAGTTCTGTATTTTTAATCACAATTCTTAAAAATTTTGTGATCAAAATTTTTGAAGATTTCAATATTTTTTCTTTATATTTTGCATAGAAAAAGGGCAAAAGTTGTTTTAAATTAACTTCACTTTTTACCGTTTTATTACGTTAGTAGTACAAAAGAAAGAGTACCAACTTACATAAATTGTAAAATTGTCAGCATTTTAAGTTTTTTTTTTTTCTTTCTTTCTTTCCATTTTTCAATTAACACATTTTTTATGGAGTATTCTTTCAAAAATAAATAATTTTATTACTGTTAGTCACAAAAGTTTTCAAAGATATTTGCATTATATTTGGAAATTCAGAATTCTATTAAATAAAATCTTAAATAAATTGTGAATGTTGCAATTTTAGTTTAGTTAAAAATAAAAATAAAAGTCCAAAAAATTTCACTGTTTTATATATCATGTACAATACTCTATTTATATAAAATCCAAAGCTTACTTCTACATTTTTTCATGTCTTCATCCCAAAACATTCCAAAGAAACAACTACATGATCTTGAAAGCCCGCCTTTTTCATATACGCATATGCCTTCGTTACAGATATTTCCATTCTTATCCGCTAAACAATTGTCAACAACTTGACAATGAGTACCAGTATATCCAAGAGTACAGTTGCAGTCGTATAACCTCAAATCAGTAGTATCATCAATGCATGATCCGCCATTTTTGCACGGACTAGAAGAACATGCTGTCCAGGTTGCTGCAATAAATAAATCAAATGTGAACAACATGTTAAAAAGTACGCTCACTATTTCTAAATGCAGTCAATTTTACTAACTAGTCCCAAAGATTAATTCAAATTGATACAATTGAAAATGATATGAAAATTATTATACTATAAGTAAAAGTCGGGATGTACAAGAAAGAATAGAAGAAATTTTAGGTACGAGAGAACTAACTGGTGAAAATAACACATTTTAAATTTTAGATCCAAATAATAAAAAAATTGAAATAAGATCTTGGAATACGAGATGAATACCTTTATCAAACGGAAAGCAAATGAAAGTAAAGAATATTCAAATTCTGCGAACAAAATTTTCTAACATTAGTGCAAAAAATCGAATATCTATTTGAAATTTGTGTCAAATAATTCTATAATTAGAATTCCTCATTCAAACTTTCAACGAAAGAAACTATATATATATATATATATATATATATATATATATATATATATATATATATATATATATATATATATATATATATATATATATATATATATATATATATATATATAATTAATTAATTTAAGGTTAAAAAATATTTTCAAAAATCAGAAAAATATTTTTATGGAGTACATTATGTCATTACATTTTGTATATACTGAATTTTATTTCATTCAGTGTGTAGAAAAAAAATGCAGTCTAAAAACATTGTCGTGTTAAAAAATATCCTATACTTTTAAATATATTAAAGCATTAATTTGAAATAAATTAGAAATTCCTTTATTTATTTTTGTTTAGTCTGAGTATTTACATTGATTATCCATAATCTTGCTAGTTTATTGGGCACGACTGTAAAAGCATTCTTACAAAATTATGTTTAAAATATATTTTGAAAAATTATTAAAATTAAAGAAAGAATGATGTGAAATAAAATTAATATCATCTATTTTTTTATTTTAAAGTAGAATAAAAATGTTTTTGTGAACAATAATATACTTCTAAGTTATTTGAGCAAAACATTAAAATTTCAGTTTACTTTTAAATATAATTAAAAGTTCAAGAAGATTTTCTTGAAGACCAACTACTCCCCAAGAAATAATTGCTTGCTGAATTTTATAGTTCCACATACAATGGCCTGTCCTGTAGAGCGTTTTCAACGATTCTAAAACTTGTACGCCACAATTGACGATTTTGTTAATCTATAAATATAATCATTTCTGAAATAGAAAGGAATGAATAGGCACCAAGGCAAAATGCTGTAATAAGGTACAGTGTATTAAACATGTTATTCTGTATAATTAATGATCTACTTCCATTTATAAAATAATTAGTAATCATTCAAAAAGGTACAAATTTTATGAAATGGAATGATGTAAAGGGGTTACTTTGTACAGTAGTGATTTCCCTCAGTGTGGTAGAAGGAATTTCAGTCGTAGTGTCAGTTGCATTTCTTTCAACCAATGTGGAAGTAATATTAGAAAAATGATCATTCTCTGTTTCTTCTTCTGGATCCCTTGTAAGTATGACATCACCATTTGTGTCTAAAGAAAATACTATAATTGTAATAAATATCAATAATAAAGAGAATACACATTTGCATCATTTTTACACAAATGAATTTCTGAATCCTATTCCGAAATATCCCCCTCCGTTTGGAGCCGCGCCGCAGTGGCCTGGTGATAGAGTCTCCGCTTCGGAACCGGAGGGTTTCAGGTCAGACACAGGATACCACCAAAGAATGGTCGTGTAAGCGAGTCTGGTGCACGTTCAATCAGTCTGAGCCAAACGTCCTCCCGCTGGTGTGGTGTGGAAGCATGGAAAGGAGGCGTCAGCTCAGGTGTCGTCCTTGTCATCTGACCGCTGTTCAAAATTACGAGATCGGTCCCAAAATAGGCTTAGTGTTGCTTTAAAACGAAACTTAAATATAGCTAAACTAAACTAAACCGCCGTCCGGTCCAGGAAATTTTATGTTTACCACGACATTTGAAATTCAGTACATGTTACAAATTATATTAGTAATTCAATATGACGATGGAAAATTTTAAAAAGAATTATTAGATGATTATCATCAAGAAATTGGAACGAATTGTTTCCCTTTCTGTAACGAAATACTAAAGAACGTCTGTCCTCGACCTTATCACAAGTCCCAAAAAATGTTTAGATATTTCGCACTGGACATATTTCAAGATCCCATATTCATAAAATCAAATTTTATGCTGGTGGAAGGAGTTGAGCATCTCAATTCATATCTTGGACTGATGCTGAAACAAAATCCATCCATACTTTCTCAGATCTAATAATAAAAGAGAATCACTGGGTGATAGAGAGGATCAATTAATGGACAGATGCATTTTCTTCCAATGAATTCTGGTCAGATCGCTCAAGCTTGTTGCTCTTATATAAGATTCCTGTTGTCATTTTAAACACAATTCTTTTATGTTCAGGGGCAGCAATGCGCAAATAATTTTACTGTCTAGAAATTTAAATATATAATCACAAAGTAATTCTAATCCATTTGATATATCACAAACGAATGCAAAAGATATATTATTTCTAAAGGAACTTAAAAAAAATGTTTCGAAACAAGATTTTATTTTATCATATAAGTGCATATCAAGATGTAATCATTCTTTACTTGCATAAATAAAATACTAAGTCATATCAGAAATTATATTACTAGATATCAGTCGTTAATTTTAGCTTATAATTATCTTCGTGAAAGACGGCATTCGTACCTTAATAAAAGAAACATAACCAATAGTAAATTACAATAAAAATAGAAAAAAATATTGCTAGTTGAAAACAAAACAAAAAGCATACTAAATTACAACCCGTAAAAGATATTTATAATTGCACACAAAATTGAGAAACCACAGATACAAATTAATATACCTTACCAATATCTGTTTGATTTGTTTTCTCGGGTTCTTCTGTGGTTTCTAAACTGCTGTTAAATACATCGGTCGAAACGCTTTCAGTAGAAGAATATATTTCACGATCTGGAAAGAGCACAGAAGCATTATGTAAAAATTTCTAAATTCATAAGAATCGGTCAAAGATTTAACCATTCCATATCGCCTCATAAAATAGTTTAAGACATAAAATTGATTTCTGTTCTTTTCCCGTTTTCTGGTTAGAACACTATATCTGTTGTTAAACAAATAATCATCAATGAAATTTTTAACGCAGGAATGATCACAAAATTTCGGATCCAACTAGGTCAAATTTATTGAAATTACCGAGAGAAAATAAAAACTAATGAGAAATGACTCAGTTTAGCATAATTTCTATTTTAAGTTTAACCTATTGTTGGCAGCTCTATGAAGGTTTGATTGCGAAAAAAGAAATAAGATAGTATGTGATTCGTGTTCCATTTTCTAACATCCTTTATAGTAAAATCACTGATAACATTATTATAATTTGTCTGATTTGTAATCAATAGATAAAATTTTTAAGAATATAAATAGACGTGTAGTTGCCATCATCATAGAATAAATTAAAGAAAAGGGATTTACTGCTTCAGTTCGTTTATTGGTACTAAAGCTTTCTGTTCTGAAAACATCATTACCAAGTAATCAAAAAGGAACACTAAAAACGTTTTCCAAAATACACAAGAATAAACCAAAAATTGTAAAATTTTTCTTAAAAAATAATCTATATATCATATCATAAATTAATTTATGTATATCATCAATTAGTACCATTTCTTGTTTATTTGGGAGGGGGAGGATTCTTAAATATACAATGCATTATTAAGCATGATAATAAACAGATTTGACAAAAAATAAACTCTCTGAATTTTTCAGCACTTTTTTACCGTTTTATTTTTAGATCTTCACGAGAAAAAGACTAAAAGAAGAACTATGAACAGATGGAGCAATCCGCCATTTTTATGCAATTTATGCTTTTTTTAATGCAATTTTATGCTTTTTTATGCAATTTTCATATTTTTTCACATTGAACCCTTATAACTGTGCTGAAATTAAATTTTTAGCTGTTATTTTTAATTTCGGATGAACAACAAGGCTATATTTTGTTTTGTTTTCTTTTAAGAGACCCACAAAGCTGGGATATTTATTTATAATCACTTTGCACTATAAAGTGCTATTTATGATCACTTTGCACTATAAAGTGCAAACTGTCACTTGGAACTCAGAAAATAGTAATCTTTGTACGATTGAAGCTCATAATCTTACTCCAAGTCCTCACTTTTTATGCTGTAGCGAGAGATATAATACTTTAAATATCGAATATACGAGAATGTTCGGGATGATCACTTTGACTAATTTAATCGCCAAACCGAAAATATCCAAGCTGTTTTCGTATTTTTAATTCGTTGCCCTATATTGTCAGAATTTTGAAAATAAGTTCATTCTCCGTCTTTCTTGACAGGCCTCCACGAAATCTTTACAATTTATCTAACGATAAAAGTTATTTCACATACGTTTTGAACATTTTACTCTGGATAAGCACTACTCATAAATTGTGATAAAAAGTTCTTGTTTGTAGTTCTTTAAATTTTCTCAACAGTGTATTTAACTTTTGCAAAGCTTTCTTTCATACTTTGTAATAAATTTACTTGTGCTTTATTAATCGCATATCATTGATAAATGATAGTGCTTGTGTTCGAAAGATCTTAGTAAGATGCTGTTGATAAAAAAACATCTGGAAATCGAACATGTATTTTGATGCTTTTTTATGGTCAATGAAAATTAAAATTCGACGCAAAACCATTATCGTAATCACAAAATCAACATATCAAATTTCAAATATTAAAGTCATTACGTTTTTGAGTGATCGCATTTACAAGCTTCAAAAAGTACGGAACGATAGACTGTCAACACCTTGACGAGTTTAGATCCAAATACGATAAAACTTTATAACTTTAGATAATACATTTGCGTATCAAATTTCACCCATTTAGCTTCCTTCATTTTGTAGTTATCGTATTAACTTATATTCGAACAACCGGAAATCCAGACTTCTTCTGAATGGGTTCTTTTCGTAATGTAATAGGAATCTATAAATTTCAGGTAGATATTACATACCAAATTTCATTTGTCTAGCTCAAAATGTTTTTCAGCTATCGTGTTCCCAGACAGAGTGAAAGAAAGACATAATTCCAACCAGCAGATGTGGTCTCTCCAAAACTTTCTCGCATACTCTCTAATAAAGGCGTCATCCTAGAGACAGCCTTGCATGGCATTGGCGTACAATAGATACGAAATATTAACTTCTGTCACGAATTCAGTATTTTTATTGAATCTATCGTGTCAGCCTTGGCATGCTGTTAAAAATATAATAATAAATTGAAATAAAAAATTTGCACAAAACTACACTCGTAGTCACAAAATAGGAATAGGAATAAGAATAGGAATTTGATGTATTTAAGTCATTGTGTTTTTGATTTATTCCATTTATGTTTCTAAAATTACAAACCCACAGACGATCAACCCCTTATTAGATTTAGCTCAAAATTTGATATGTGCACTGTACATGTTATTTCTGTGTGCAGAGTTGTATCTATTTAGCTCTTTATTTTTTACAGTTGTTAATTTATATTCGCAGAGCCAGACAGACAGACTTCCTTTGAACGGAATTTGCTCAAAACTTAATATAAATCTACAAATTTGATAGGAAGACCGTATGCCAAATTTCATCAGTCTAGCTCAAAGTATTTTTGAGTTATCTTTGTTATAACCAGACAGATATTTTCCAAAATTGTGGTTTTGGAACTCAGAAAGGTCTAAAACGCGGAGATTCGCCGAAATATCTTTTTCGAATTTTTTATGATTACAATATTCAAAGTATTTTCAGTTATCTTTGTGATACTGACTGACAGACAAACATAATGTCAAAATTATGTTCTTCAGTCTCAGGCAGATCCAAAACGAAAAGTTTCATCAAAATCTCGAATTTAAATTTTTTGACGATTATAATACTTTTTCTATGTTTCGTTTACGATGAAGTAAAAACGCAATATTACATATTGAAGCAACCATAGGTATTGATTATATATCGAATAATTTAGATATCGAATAATTTAGTATTTATTGAATAATAAATAATATCAAAGTACAAATATTATAAAAATAGTGTACAAATCTAGACTTGTTGCAAAGTTTATATTATTGAAAAGTTTTGAAGTTTTTAGCAAATGCCAAAATTTTTTATTAGTCTCAAGAACTGACGGTTTAAACACATTTAAAGAAATTAACTATCGTTTGCAAATATTACTCTTTTAATTAAATGCAAACAATAACGTTTTATGGTAGAAAGTACGAATTTATCATTATATTTTTCATTTATATTGAAAGAAAAAATCATCCGTTTTTTAAAATTAATATTGGAATTAAGATTCTTATTTTTATGCATATAAATATTTCAATCATAACAATTCATTGGAATAAAAGGAAATTTATTATCAGGTTTTTAAAAAAAAAATATTCTTCGGCACTATTGTGTTTATTATTAACTGCATGCCAGTGGTAAACTTTAGGCTTAATCGCAAGTCATTGGGGAACATAGTCAATAAGCTAACATAATATCTTAGACTATCTTTTTTTTTTTTGATAATTAATTGTTATTGGCCGTTTAATAAAAATACCCATATTTAGCTAAAGCTTTAATGATAGCATTTTATTATTACAATATTTTTTAATACGGTATATTCTTAATAATGCGGCTGACATCAAATTAACAAAAGCTTCGGAATAGCAAGGTTAATTTTAATAAAAATATGTAAAGAACTAAAATACATTTTATTTAATTAAATAATACTAAAATAATTTTTATTTAATTACTTTTATTCAAATTTTAATCTTTACTCCATGTGCATTTAAACAATTTCAAACTACGGAAATGAATGTAAAGTAAAAGTTTTATTTAATTTTTTTTCACAGCTCGCAGCATAAATTATTTATGTTAGAAACAGTCAAAATTAGGGCTTGAAAATCATTTTTTTAGTTCTTAACTTCTAAGTTATCAAAAAACTTTGAATGCAAAAGTTGTTCGTCTTAATGAGAATTTGATTGGCTAAATGGATTTATTTTTCTATCTTCAACATTAAGGAAGTGACAGCATAATTAAAATTTAGTTCTCTATCATTTCCACCCCCTTTGAGCTAGATGGCTCATTTACGAACTCATCCGAGGTTTTTACATTTAGTGCAATAGATTCGAAACCGGCTAAAATCCAAACGATATACATATATATACACACACACACACTTTTGAACGAAGGATGGCTTTGGGGTTCTAGGGACCATGCTCGGTGAAGAACCGCAGAAATTCTCCCGAAGTTTTGTTATGAGAACCATTGGAATAGGCAGTCCTTCTATAAGAATCTACCTAAAATAACATTTCTTAGAAATACGAGTGTCCAAGAAATCGTTGAAAGATAATAAAGTTATGTGAAGCAAAGACTTTAAGATATAGAAATAGAATATAATCAATTGCTTGCTACTAAAAATAAAACTCAGTTTAATATCCTTTGATTGCGCATAGTATGATATTTAATTTTGCAAATTCTTGAGGATCTACAGATTTAAAAAAATTATGAAGAAATTATTTCAAGGCATCTGATATACATCATGTGGATTTCCATAAATCCTCATGAAAAAAAAATCTATGGAATTTAATTTTGAAAATCTCATAATATGACTACTAAGTGAAATTTTCTATTAAATTATCAACAAGCTACGATTCTGAGAAATAACTATTTATGTAATAAAACTTTATGAACCATGTTATTAATATGTAACAACCATAAATCCTAATTATTCTTTTGCATATTTTCTTCCGTAATGCTTCCAAAAATTCTAAGACATCCTGCTAATTAAAAATATATTAATATATACTTATAATATAATAAATATAATAATATAATATATAATAATATATAATATAAAATAAATATATAATAATAATAAATATAATAATTAATTAATATAATCCAGTAAACCAGAAAATGGATGCAATTAAAGGAAGTACAGGTAGCTAGATACCGTTAAGTAAAAGCTTTGATTTTTTTAAAATTGTTTTCATATATATACATCATTTATGAAACAAATATATCTTTTACATAAAAAATTCTTACCTGTAGTCGATTGAACTGTAGTAGATTCTGTATTTTGACTCCTTACTCCAAAGATTAAAAGCAAGCAAATAGAAGCAATTTTCATAGCAGTCATTTTAAAAAATTATTTTAATAGGAAAAGTGCAAAGATGTTGATATAGCGTCTTTCAAAACCGACGAGAAGCGACTGAAAAAGACCAAAGATCTCTTGGAGGCTGTAAAAGATGCCTTGTGTCTTTTGTTTGCTTTTCAGTCCATATCTTTCAAAGGCAATATATTTGGTACGACCAGGATTTGTAGGTGAGATTTTAATGGACAGATAAGAAAACTTTAGTGAGGATTCTTTGCCTCTGAAAGGCTGAGATTTTGCGTAGTGAAGCAATCCCAGCTTATTTTTCAGGGATAACAGTACAGCTACATAGGAATAATCTTGTTTTTGAACAAAAAAAAGAAATAAACTTCAATGCTTTTCTTATACAAATAGCTTTAATGTTTTATACATAAAAAAATAATTACGCAGTGTATAATAAAATAATGGAAGATTCTTATTTTATGAGTCATTACATTAAATGCACAATATTTGTCTATATACATATAATAATTAGGGGGAAAAAAGAATTAGTATCCTAGCCGCAACGACTGAATAGATTTCGCCAATTTTTATTTCCTATGAAACCTCATGACTCCTTGATATATTATCAGTCATCATTTGTCTCCATTCCTCCTTTTTCAGGGGGAAATTTAAAAAGCACTATTTCACTATACAATCTCCACGATAAAAAATAACGACATAATTTTTGCACTTATCCCCCTCCCACCTCAGCAGTAATTTTACCGATTCCTATTTCATATTGAAACTTATGACTTTTAGATGCGTCATAAAGGTCATCTGTCCCTTTCCATTTTCGAAAGATATCGCAAAATAAAATCTTCATATAGCCACCTCAATAATTAGGGCGATTTCACCAATTTTCTTCAAATTATTTCTTAATAGTTAACCAGTTAGAATGCTCTACGTTAATTGTTCAAGAATAATTTTTAAAATAATATTTTCATTTGATGTAATAAGTGATGTAGATCACCAAATTTGATTGACATCGCTAAATTAATGCGATGGGTGAATAATTGGTCGCCGAAGGCGGCTAATAGTAAATTTTCAATAATTAATCTCGTTTAAATTTTAATCAATCGTATTTTGCCTTCTGGAGTACAAAATATAAATAAGAAAAGTATTACAGTTATCAAAAAGATCTGACTCCTCATTTTGATGTTTAATCCGATGAATGATAATTTTTTTTGTAATCATGTCTTTATATCTAAACGTTTAATTGTATGACAAATTAAAAATGCAATAATCTGGGTAAATGTAATTTGGAATGCAATCCAAACATAAAAGTGCAGTTCTATTGCAGTGCCTAAGAACACATAAAGGAATTAATCCAGTTTTGTGATGATTTTTGAGTACATATCAAATCATTAGAACACATCTCGAGTTGTATGCGAAATATTCCCACTAATATCGATAAAATAAATGTACATATTGAATAGCACACCAAATACGCATTAATATCAATAAAAACAAATGTAATTATTAAACAATTAGCAAAATAATAACTAAATAAAAATGTCACTAAGTGGACAACAATAACTAAAAGCTTCTATTTCGAGAGACTTTATAGAAAGATCATTAAAAAGTAACTAATAGGTACGCTTTCAAAACAAATGATATTACCCATCTTAATATTTCAAGAAAATTTTTCTGAAAATATATTGCAGCATCTCAGAAGTAAGAAAAATAATCAATAATATAAAGGTTTTTTCTCTAAACATTTTCTTAATGGAAGCAAGCAACTATTAAAAGAGTACTTTCAAAACTAGACTACTCATCAAAATTAGATGATATTTGAAATGAAAAAAACAGGTTAAAAAAACAATTTTTTATTAAACAAAAATATCAAAGCAATTTGTCTGCATTTACATTTTAATCAAAACAAATGCTAAATTAGTTTTATTGCTTCATACTCATTTCGAAATTTCTTCTAATTTAGTGAGTAATGGAATTAAATTCTTAGAATTATACTAAAATCGCTTACACATTTTTTTTTTCTTTGTTGAATTGGGATTTAATTTTCAAAGGAAATGAATGAATGAAAAGAGACAAATGATTTATAGTGTAAATAAGCATGAACTCGAAATTATATTAATAAATAATTTCAAAAGCAGTGACATTCAAGAGTTTCTAAGGTAAGATATAAAAGTAAAATAATAATAATAATAATTTTTAAAAATAATATTATGAAATCAGCAATATGCTAAAGGAATAAAATAGAATTGCCATGAGCCTGCTACAAATCCTATGAAAAATATAAGGTTTGTGTAGAATCGTTTGCTTCTATAATTGATTTCCAATACTTTTATTTTCTCGATAGAATAGGCGGAGATATAATTTCGATAGAAGCAGCTCATCAGTTCAGAAATGATCAGTACTACAAAAAATTATCTACTAAAAAACTTGCATTTAAATCTATATATATATATATATATATATATATATATATATATATATATATATATATATATATATATATATATATATATATATATATATATATATATATATATATATATATATATATATATATATACTTTTTTACCCTTGATTAATCTAAGATTTTTAATTTCAAAGTCAAATATGAAGTTATATGATTGAAAATATGATTCAGCAGATAAAAGTATCATAATCCCCCCTTCCTCATACACAAATACTTCTATTTTCATTCACTCCGCGTGATAATATTCTTCTAAAAACGAATATCAAATAAGACGTGCAATAAATGAACTGCAAGGTTCATCGGTTTTTCCATTTGATAATTAATAATAATTGATATCTCATTATAAAAATGCCCATCTTTTAGAAAATTATCCAAACGTTATTTAGAATGACTTAGCAAAAGAAAATCAATATCTAATTTTTTTTTTTTTTAAATGTGTTTCTACCCCGTAGCAAGCATCAAAACAGAAATTCAGAAATGGCCAATGGGAAAAAAAAAAAAAAAAAAAAAAAACGAAGAGAAGAAGGCGAATTCTGTACTGGAGAGGGGGGGAGGGAGGGAATTAGTTTGCCGCTCTCAAAACTATGGCTGATCTGAGTCAACTCTCTCCCAATTGAAAAGGGTAATTTCATCTCTAAACAAAATTCCCATTACCATTCGTCACTTCTGTTTCAATAATAAAATTATTTAAATCAGTAAAAATACAATTTTTTTTCAAAATAAGTAAAAATTTCAAAATACATTAAATTACAAATGGCATTTAAATATTTACATGAAAATTCTTTAACTACTTTTGTTTAGTTTCCACCAAATTGAAATCTCACCAAAATCCGTTCCAATTTCTAGTGGAATAATATGAGAAATTTCCAGTTGAATGAACTGTCACTTTGCTTATTAAAAATAAAGTAATATAGAAATTAGATTATAAAAAATTAGTGATAACTTCTCCTAATAAAAACAAAAAAAGTGACTTTTAGAAATTTGATATCTTTAAAGTCTATTTCTATGTTTGTGAAATTTTACCCTCGTTTTTTTTTTTTTTTTTTCCTCTGCTTTCATTCCTTTTATTACCATTTCAAAAGTTTCATTTTAATACAATTCGGTAGAATTCGAAAGAATTTCCATTAAAAACTGCTAAAACTCTATTTAAAGTATTAAAAATTAACTAAATTTAATAATTAATGAATTAATGCTTGAAAAAATTGTATTAACATCAAGTGTCATCCACTACAAGTTTAAAAAATATATTTAAACTTGAGTGGATGAATAAAAAGTATTTTATTGGCGATTGAAAATTTGAACAAGATATATAAACATATATAGGGAGAGCGATAGTTAATAGTAGGAAATGAGAAAGAAAGATAGTAGGAAATGAGATAGTATGTAAAGGAAAAGAAAATGATTATAAGAATTTTTGTTGTTGTTGTTGCTGAATATTGTTGGAAACGATTATAAGAACTTTTTTTATTTGAATTCCCGGAAGAAAAATAAAATCATATTTTGACAATATTTTTTTACAACTACAAATAGTTCCAGGTCGTCATTATTCGTAAAAAAGTGATGAAAGGGCATTTTTCGTTAACTCAAGATTTGCATATTTACGCTCGCAAACACTGCTTTTTATTTATTTACTAGTTGATATACCTGTCTTTGTCCGCGATCAATACTATTGAATGTGTAAATTTTTAAATACGAATAATCTTTGAACTTTTTATTAAAATGGGAATATCGACTTAAAATTCAAAATCATTCAGTTTAACTATACGATATGCAAATCAATAAAACAAAAACAAATGATAGGGAATTGCAATTAATATTTCCTTAAAAGTAATGATTTTTTGACAGAAATCGCTACAAAATCAAAAAAATTAAAATCCTTGAATTATCGTATCACTGAAATTTATCGGAGCGGTTTCACTGGAAAGATTGAAGTCACCGCTCCACTTCATGAGAGTGACCTTGACTTTCCGATATTCGCATTTGATGATGCACTATTCCATAAAGATCATTTTTAATTGCTTGTGACATGACTTTGCATATATTCTGTTTACTGCTTTCGCCATCTATTGGTAGAATAGATAACTAAAGTAAACATTTTAAAGAAATTTAATTCAAATTTTTCAGAAAATGGTTTACACCAATAAAGAAATTAAATAAAGAGTTTTCAAAAAAATCAAATTTAAGAAGTGAACTATAATAGATAAATTAATTCAATCAAACTTTATTTAAATTAGTAAATTAAGTATTAATTAATTAATAATATGATTTAAATAACAGATATTTGGAACAAATATTTAAAAATAACAATAGCAAAATTATTTGTTATTTAAAAAAAACGTGGATTATGCATCTCTAATCTCTTAGCAATTATTACATAACAAGGAAAGTGTTCAACAATCTCGTGAAATGTATCTGGCAACAAACTTGAAAGATTGCAGCATCATTTACCGGTATTGACGCACGTGTGGCTAGTGCGCTATTAAAATTATATATGTTTGTTATTTCCTCGTGTGTTTAGTTTTGTAATTTTAAGCATTAAAAATGAGTTGGTTATTCGGACTTAGAAAGGACACTCCTCCTGATTTCTCAAATTTAGGAATTCCTTCGGACCCGACCGGCGGACAAACAGGGGAAGGTCAACCTGCTGCCGGTGGTAGTGGTTCTGGGTCTGGTTCCAATGATGATCGGAAAGCAAGCTCTTATAGATTTGATTCCACTGCATTGGAAAGAGCTGCAAAAGCAGCTAGAGAACTGGAGCAATCTGGTATGCAATAGCGAAAAAATATATACATTAGATTGTATCATTTAAAAGTCTTATAAAAAAAGGGGGTGAAACATGTTTTTATAAATTGCTCTCCAAAATTCGTCGCGCACAATTTTTATCGATATAAATTCACAAATTTATACACTCGATATGATAAAAGTATGATTTTTTTTTCATATAATTGTATTTGTACAATGTTTCCAAAGTTTGTTTACACATGAAGTTTTATTGCTATTGTCTTGCTGATTAAACCTAAGCCTGTTTGCTTTAAATCAGACAAAAGAAAAATAAACATTATTAGCTTTAATGTTTCATTTATCCTAGAATTGACTAGAAATTTGACTTTTAATTGGTTACAATTGTATGATGCAATACTTGCATAAGGATCATCATTATTACATGTATCATATTTCTCCCATAGATTGTAACTTTTTTAACGATATATATATATATATATATATATCTTACTTTTGCATATACTTCTAATTATAAATTAACAATTTTGAAACAGTTGAAGAAACAATAGTTTCTTAAACCATCTCTTTTATAAATGAGATCATGGAACCTAATAAATTGGCTTTTATATTATTAATGTTGAAATGTAATTTAGAAGATTATCTTATTTAATAGTTTCCCATTAATCCTTACTGGATTTATCTTAAAATCTGTCTTTGTGTTCCAAAATTATATAAGTTATTAGGTCAGTAGTACTGTAACAGGTCAGTCAGATTAATCTTTAGTACACACATTTAATTTTAGAACATTCATTTTCATTTGTGATAATTTGATCCTAAATACTCTGGTGATTGCTGCTTGGTTTTTTTTTTTTTTTTTTTGGCTTTTTAGTTATTTAAGACATTTTTTATTAGAATGTTTTTTCTGGCATAAAACTTGTCAAATATTAATGTTTCTTGTTAATATTAAAATTATAAAATTTCAAATATTAATGCAGTTTTCAGCAAAAATAAAGGAATTTAATTTTTTCTTTTTTTACGCTATTATAAACATTTAATTCATATAAATTATATAAAAGGATTAGCTTCTTCTCCATGAAAATATTTGTATCATTTTTTTTAAAGCAGTAATTTATGTTTTGCCAGAACTTAACATTTCCTGTTGTAGCCTAAAATAATATGAATCTGAAATAGCAACTTATATGAATATGAAATAACATACATACATAACCCTAAATAAAAAAGAACTTTTTTTTTTCTTCTTATAAATGCTTCATTTCCTTTTAATAATACCTCCTTATATGAATGCAGGAAGTAATAACTGACAGTTTTAATAAATTCCAAAAATTTACTAATAAAAGAGAAATTTTGGGATCAAAAAGATCTCATATCCATGTTTGTGGGTGAAGGAAATTTGTAAGATTATTGAACACAAGACAATATACATAGGTTTGCTAAAAGTTATTCATCATCCACCATTATTTGATAATGATAAGTACTAGAGAAACAAAATTTTTGTTTTCTATTGGTTTAATTCAATGTACAATACACTCCCAAGAATTCAGTTCATGGCTATCCGGCTTCTGTGCTATCTGGATAGTTTTCTTTATTGCAATTAATTGAGGAAGACTTTTGCATTAGAAGCAGACAACTGCTACTATCCTCCTACATGTGATGTGCAAAATAAAGTTGTGACAGGAAAAGAGCAGTGTCAGTGTGTAACAAACCTCAATTGTTGCCATTGTTTCCGATTATAACTGCACACTATATACAGGATTCGTAAATTGTTCATAGGGTATGCTTGATGTTTTTTTAAGATGTGAAGTGTACAGAATTCATATTAAAATCTGAACAGTTTATATCCTTTCACTTACTTTTTTTCTCAAAAAAACTCTTGCCGTGCTGTATATAAACTACCAGTACAGAACCCTCT
Source organism: Argiope bruennichi (assembly GCF_947563725.1). Classification (NCBI taxonomy): domain Eukaryota; kingdom Metazoa; phylum Arthropoda; class Arachnida; order Araneae; family Araneidae; genus Argiope; species Argiope bruennichi. The sequence goes on along the minus strand of NC_079157.1, from coordinate 80,164,879 downwards.
ATTTTAACTTGACATATTACCGGCAACTACTTCTACGTTTCACCGGGCCGCGGCTGTATTAACTTTCTACATAGCTTGAGATAAATGGAGAGATTAGTGCATAATAAGACGTGAAAAAATAGATATTATAATATTAATTTTTGGTATAAAAACTTTGTCTTCTGTTATTCGTGGGCAAAGAAATGAGTTCGTAGAGCTCCAGCTTTTATGTTATCCAACCTGTCTTTCTACCATATTAAGCCGGATACTTGGGAGTGTACTGCATTATTTTTTTAATGCGAATTCATTTTAACATGTATTTTAATTCATTGTTTATAATGCAAGAATTTTATAATTTTTATCTTTAGCAAATGCTAAAGAGTACCTGGAGCTTGCTAAAATGCAAGAAGTTAATTATCAGCTCGAGAAACAGGCCAAAATGAAAGAATTTGAAGCTCATATTGAAAATGCCAAATCGGAACAAATTCGTGTACAGCAAGAAGAACGGAGAAAAACTATTGCAGAAGAAACAAAGCACAACCAAATGGTATTTATTTTTTTTCATATATGTATTTAAATTTTTATCATTGTATTCAAGGATAATATTTGGTAACTATATAATTGTACGGTTAATTATCCAAAAAAATATGAATTTCATTAATTGAGTTGATTTTGGAAGACTAAGAAGAAAAAAAGTCAAATTTGAAATCATAATAAAAAGTAACCTTGATACAACTTTTCCTAATGATTTTTTCATTTTTGATTAAAATTTATCATACATATTATATTGCACATATGTAATTTTACTGCATATTTATGTATTGAAACTTCATACATTCTATCGTATGCAAGTCTTACAGTTTTCTCTGCTTTATAGATTTTAATTTCATAAATAAAAGATAGAAATTTAAAGAATTCCGTGCCGCTCTCTTCTTAAATCAAAGAGTGTTTTACATATATAATATTATTCTTTCTTTACTAATATTTATACACTAATATTATTTTTAATTCAATTGCTTTCTTTGTTTTATTACTCCTCAATGTGATTTCAAGGTTTTTGTTTTCTTGTTTTAGCGTGCTCAATACCAGGACCAGCTGGCTAGAAAAAGATATGAAGATCAGTTGGTACAACAGGTAATATAGATCAAAATTTTATCCATAACATTATTTCAAAAATAATAATTTATCTTCTTTATATATATATATATATAATTTATTCATTAAATATATCAATAGAATTTCAAATTACCTGTTCTTTTCAATTTGTTGCAAATTGCCCTAATATTTAAAAATTAGATGCAGCTTTTGATTTTCTTCCTTCCTTCTAATTATGCTTTATTGAGATTTCTGCATGATTCATAACCGCCCATTTTTTCACATAATTTGCTAAATATAGTGATTGAACCATATTTTTTTAGTTTCAATGTTTGGTTTATTTTGTCTTTCATGATTTGACCGATGTTGAAAAATCTGTATCATATTTTTTACTTTCACTTCAAGATCTTCCTATTTTTTTCATGCTGCTGCTTTGACTTATTTTTGGCTACATTGTTTCACTTTTTTTTTTCACATCACTCTTTCAAAAAAAAATTTAAAAATTATAGTTGAGAGTTTCAAAAGATTTAACATTTTATCATTATTATTAATGCATTAAAAATAGTACAGTTTAAAATTTCATAGCATTTTAGTTGATATCTCCAAATAGATATATTTCCTTTAAGTTCATAATCTTTTTTATCATTTTAAATGTTTTTCTTGTGTCTGTTATAAATATTTAAAAAAAAAATGATACAAAGTATGAAATCAGTCATTTGCATGTTTTTTATGTAATTCCATGGGTTAAATATTTTTGAGAATTCTATCATTGCATGTCAAAAATTATGATTTATCTACTTTTAATACAGATTTCTAAAGTTTAAACTTGTTGAATGATATATATATATATATATTATTAGCTACCATTCTTATTTTCTGATTGGACTTCAAAGTGCTAATGTCTTAGAAATCTGAAGATGAAATATTCTAATACATAAAAATAAATGAATCAATAAAATTTAAAAATTGGTATCATTTATTAAAAATTACCTGGTTGAATATCTCTGATGTTATTTTTGCATTCATTTTTTTCTCCAATATTTGTGTATGAAATATGATGACAGAAGTCGGTGTTCTCAGATTTTTTTTAATAAAGGAAATTTAGAATTTATAGTATCGTACAATTTTTAACCTCCAATCAGCTAATTATTTTAATCTGACAATTTTTAACTTTGAATAATGAATAGAATTTATGTGTGTAATCAATCTTAATAAACTGAACAGTTTACTTGGACAATATTAATTTGTTGAATTTGAAAAGTTTATTATATTTATTTTAAGAATAAATGGTGGTTAGGGTTTTGGAATTAAACATGGAGAAAGAAAATATCCAGTTTAGACTTGGGAAGTCGAATTGTAAATAATACATTATGGTTATTAAAAAATTAATTAATCAGTATTTATTTTTACTAGCAAAAAGCTAATGAAGAAAATCTAAGGAAGCAAGAAGAATCTATTGCCAAGCAAGAAGCAATGAGACGAGGTAATGTTTATATATATATTAGTAAATATTTGTCATTTTACATGTAATTGTATAAAATATCTTTTATTTGTAGTACCATTTTATCATATAGTTATTGCAATGCAATATTTTTTAAAGTTATTTCATTAATCAACCTCTTATTCTAAATATATGAAAAGGAAATGTCACACAATACAATATGAATTCTTAAGGTGATACAATATATTCTTTTATGTTGAACTTTACATTAAACTTTGTTGAAAAGGAGAAGAAAAAAACTTTTTTTATTATTTAAAAATTATTTTTGTGATTAAACTTTTGATTATGCTTAAAAGTAATTGTCTGTTACATAATTGATCTAAGCAATTCGTTAAAACAAAGACTAAAAATTGTCAGAAAATTTTGTTTGAATATTTTAAAGATTATTCATTTTTATTAATTTCTTGAAGTTTCAAATTCCACTGTAAGGTCCCCTTCCCCTCTTATTAAATTCCCCGATAATAATTATTAAATCTTTAGTGATTATTAATATTTATGTCCGTTTCTGTTTATATTCTAAATCTTATAATATTATTCTTTAATTCCAAATGACCAAGTGTTTTCTTCTTAAATTCAAAGACCTTCCTATATATAAAAAAAGAATTAAGATTTTTAAAATTACAATAATTAAAAAATGCAACTTTATTTCTATTTGATACAGCTACACTAGAAAGGGAAATGGAAATTCGGAACCAGACAGATATGAAAAGAATTGAAGCTGAAATGAGAGCAAAAGCAAAAGTTGATCGAGAAAATCAAGATTTATATCTGGAACAGATCCGATTAAAAGCATCTGAAAGTAGAGTAACTGTGCTAGAATCTATAAAGTGAGGAAAAAGTTTGTTTTGTTATTTTCGGCAGCATAAATTGAAATATAAAAAAAAAAAAAAATGCTCTTTGTATCACTGCCTCCTATTAAATAGTCTCAGATATGATTCTACTGTATTTAAAAGTAATTAATATATAATAATCAGAATTATCCTCAAATATCATTAGTGAACCTTCTGTTTAATGAGAAAGCCACAGTGGTTTCATGATAAGATTTTGGTTTGAGATTGGAAGGTTCTAGGTTTCAAGCTTGATTTTACCAAATAATGCCTTATAAACTGTTTTGGTGTATAATAAATGAGGTATGGAAGTTTAGAAAGGGTGACACCAATTTTGGTGTTATTCCCATTACCTGCTTGCTGTTCAAAATTGAGATCCATCCTAAATTAGCACTAATGTTGCTTTAAAATGGGATATTAATATAACTAAACTATCTATGACTAACTAAACTAAGTTATTTTTGAAATGGTAGTAATTTTATTCTGTGCAACCCTTTCTTGTAATCTTAAGACTTGCGAGGGGAAAAAAATTAATGTATCATTTATTATTTCCTATTAGCTAGTAGTTTTCTTTGTACTTTCAATTATAATTTGGTTGTACTTAATCATTTTCAGTTAACTTTTATTATATGAACTTATTCTTATTCTTTCAGGACAGCTGGGTCTATTTTAGGTACTGGGTTCAATGCATTTATTAGTGATTGGACTAAAGTTACAACTAGTGTAAGTTAAAATTCATTTAAAATTTAAATGGTTCTTCTAATCTATTTAAAAATAATTCCATACGATTATTGATTTCATGTCATCTAGTGAAGGATTTTTTTTTTTTTTTTTTAAATTTCAAAGCTAGTAGATGTTGATTAACTTTGATGCAATCATTGTGACTAAAATATTTAAAAATTATTAATTTTAAAAACTTTTATAAAACTATAGATAAATAATAGATATATAATTAGATATAATAAATTATCAAAGTTCGGGACTTAGGTCCAGATAATTTTAATGCAGTCAATTTTTAATTTCAAGAATAACTTTCTTTTATATAGATTTAAAATGGGAATGCTACTGTTTTAATTCTGTGGCAAAACTATCTGAATTTATCTTCCAAAATTACAAAGTTTCTTTATTTGTTTAGATATAATGTATTTGAATTGCATCTAAATTTTGTTACTGGGCTGAAAAGTAAAGTGGCCTTCAAATCATGTTCCAACGACCTGTGATTCTTCAAACAGAGTACACTTTCCTCCCTTGCAGTTTTCTGGGGTGCTTTGATGTCTGTCCAGTTTACTAATAAATTTTTTGTAAACTGGACTGACATCAAAGCACCCCAGAAAACGCAAGAGAGGGGAAAGTGTGCCTTGTCTGCAAACGAACAGGTCGTAGGAACGCCACTTAACAAGTACTTTAACATCTGACGGGAAAAAACTTTCAGTATTGAAAATAATAAACTCTGTAACCTATCATTACTGAAGAACTATTTATCTCTTTAAACATTTTATATGTGAGATGTGACTTTGGAGGTAGGAAATTAAGTATTGATGACATTATCAGTAAATATACTATAAAATTATGCAAATGTAACAAAAATCTTACATCTTTATTCTAACAATTTACACACCAAATTTGTATTTTATAAATTTGATGCCATCAAAAACATAACTTGTAAAAAAACCAAGTCTCGCAACTCAGTTCTTCTATCGTAAAAAGTTGTGATATTCATGTAATACTAAGTCGGTCCATTTATTCAGTCCCTACTTAAAGGTCCTTCTGTCTTAAGTTATTACGTAATTAGCTAATCTAACAAAATCTTATAGTGACCATATCAATATTAAAAATCTTTTATTGTTTAAATAAATAGATTGACTTGGCAATCACACTAAACAATCTAATTTAATATAATATGTTAATGTAATCTAATTTAAAGTAAAGATACATTGTGTTTTCATGCGATGGCCAAGTCAATCTATTTATTTAAATAATAAAAGATTTTTAATATTGATATGGTCACTATAAGATTTTGTTAGGTTAGCTAATTACGTAATAACTTAAGACAGAAGGACCCTTAATAGGGACTGAATAAATGGACCGACTTGGTATTATATGGATCTCACAACTTTTTACGATAGAAGAACTGAGTTGTGAGACTTGGTTTTTTTACAAGTTATGTTTTTGATGGCATCTCATTTCTTTTTGTAGATAGTCCTTTTCTTATTTTTGTATGTAGTCTTCCCCTTTTTCTTTTCCGGTACTACTTCTTGAGATTCAGCTACAGTTTTTCTCAAAGCCCAGTCCCTGTCTCTATGGATTTTTCTCGTAAGCTTTGATGTTACAATTTTTGACAAGTCTGGACGGTAAATGCTTCTTAGTCTGTTGTATTCACAAATTGAGAATTCCTGCGCTTTAATACTTCCAAAGTCGACGTTTATTAGATGTAAGCCGTCCAGACTTGTAACTTTCGGAAGTGCCACGTAAGTTTGACTGGATGTGAACACTGCAGAACCAATATCCATCAGTGCATTATTTAGACTTAGACCCTGACTTTTGTGTATAGTTATAGCATAAGCTATACATATGGGAAACGGTTCGCGATGAACATAAGCTCTATTAATAATTTCAAATTTAGTTTTGACCGGACTAAGCTCGTAAACCTGTTCTTTATTAAATGTAATGTATGTTTATTTTCTTAATTATTTTTTGTATTTTCCGGATCAACCTTTACTCTTTGCACTATACCGATAGAACCATTAACTAAACCAAGACTCACGCCAATATTTCGCCTTAACATGACTTTTGCTCCTATTTTTATAATTAGGTTCTCTTCCAGGCCTGCAGTCACAGAAGCATCGTCTTCATATTTTTTTATGCAGCATTCACGAGCTCTTTTTGTTAGGTATCTGGGGAAATTTATGCTATCTACACCTGTAAGTTTTATTTTGGGATGTGGAAGAGATTTAAGCATTGCAGTATTTAATTGTTGACACATGTTTTTTGTAGATAATAAGCAAACGGTATCATCAGGAAGTTTCGAGAGGTGTTCAATTATTTCAATTAATCTGTTTTCATTTGAATTGGATTTGAGAGTTATTAATCTAGTCGAGAGTAAGTTGCAGTCTTTTTGTGTAATGACACCTAATCTTATTCTATTTAGCCTTTCAACAAAGTCAAAATGATTGAGCTGTCACATGTTAATTGTAAGTTCATCGTATATGAACAGTTCAGTTCACAGATTCGGTACAATGAGGGAACCTAATCACTTGTTAGTTTCAGCAGTTGATAGTTTTTCAAAAGGTGACTTTTCTCTTACCGGCGGACGCTGTAAGAGATCTCCGAAAACTACAAGATGTTTTTTTCCAAACTACCCATTCTGATTGTCTCTTGTGTCTAATATTTCAGATAATCGTAAATGAATATATGTGAAATTAACATTGGATATCATCGACATTTCATCTATTATAAACAACACTGCTTCTTTCAAATCTGATCTCAGAACTTGGAGCACTTCATCAGAAAGTTGTTTGTACTTCGGTGTTTGCTTGTGTTCTACAAGCAGCTGCAATAGTCTACGTATAGTCAATCTATTTTATGTATAGTCAGCTATTCCTGTTGGAGTACTAACTGCCACTTTTTTTTGTTTAAATACGTCTTAACCCAAATTTTCAGAGTTTTTATTAAAAAGCTCTTTCCAGTGCCACCAGTTCCTCTCACAAAAAAGCGTAAAACGTCAGCATTATTTTCAGTTGTGTCCATTTTATTTGTGATCATATCGAAGACTCTTTTTTTGATCGACATTAAGTTTTGCGATCATACTTTGAAGATCAGTTTGCTTTCTTCTACCAGATTGATTCTCTGAAAATCACCCATTGCGTTTGCAGCTTCCACAGCTTCAAATTGAATTATTTCAAATTAGATATTGTTACAAACCTGTAATTTTGAGATTTAATTAATTTTTCCCAACGAGAATAGTGTTATCATATGAAAGACCATTTTACAGTAATCTGTATTGGATGCTGCCGGATGCCGAGCCAGTGATACCAGAGCTTCGTGACAAACTTGCCGACGAATTTGCTGACAAAATGGATAATGCTCGAAACTTCGAAAAATTTATTGATCCGTCCATTATTACACACATATTTTAGTTTTTCCTTGATTTATACACTAAACTCTAATTGTATTCTAAATTTGAAGCTTCTATGTCTGCTAGAAGTGCCTTAGAGTTTTGATGATCGGTCAGTCAGTCAGTGACAAAATTCACAAATTTTGACTAGTTATAATTCTTAAACCACTGGTTCAAATTTAATGAAATTTGAAATATACTGTGTTTATATAATACCTGCTTGGTTACTGAAAATTCAGGCGTCTAGTTTTATCCACAACAAAGTTATAGGGGGTCGAAAATGGCCTGAACTGCTTCGAGAAAAGGATAGTACGGCCGTGCCGCTTGCTTTTGCTCGACTTGGTGGGGGCACTGCCGTGCCCCCAGATACATTTTTTTATTTTAAATAATTATTTATGTGGTTGCCATATGACAATTGCTTGATTTTCATAAAATTCAATTCATAAAATACAATTTGGCAAAAGTGATACACCAAAACTTATATTGTACATTAAAAGACATTTAAAAAAAATTAACTAATTATTTATGTGATTGCCATAAGTAATTATAATAGCAAAATGCAGTAAATTATTATTTTGCTGCATGAATTTTTTTTTTTTTTTTTTTTCAAGGCTTCATAAGTCAATTTTGCATTAGAAAATTGCCATAAAAATTGTGTTGAAGTTATTTTTGTTGGAATTTTACTCGAAATGTACTCATTTGTTTATCAATTTATATTTTATTTATTCATATCTTATATATATATATATATATTATGTTTATATATTTTTTGAAATATATTAATTTTCACTTTCCCTTTCATTCAATTATATTAAGCATTTCGATAATATATTAATTTTCTCTGAATCTTTCGCCTTTTTTGATTTTGAAACTCAGTTATTTTTCTTGTATTTAGGTTGCAGCTGTGACAATGCTGGCAATGGGTTATTATACTGTTAAGCGTGGCACAGGTGTTGCAGCCAGATATATTGAAGCCCATCTTGGGAAACCGTCATTAGTACAAGAAACATCTAGGCTAACTTTAGCAGAAGCTCTAAAGCATCCAATAAAGACAAAACAAAGATTAACAACTAAACCCAAGGATGTGTTGCAAGGTGTTATTCTCAATGTAAGTCAAAATTGGTGTTAATTTTTAGAAGGAATTTTTTAGTATAGATTTAAAAAACTATGTTAGTAGAAGATATTTTTATATTTTATACAACTGCCTTACTTAGAATACATCAATTCTTATAATGTGGTATTTCTAGTTATACTTTTACTTAATTTTAGTTGATTGCAACTTGCAAAGATGAATTTTGCTATCAATTCTGACATATCTTGAAATGCTAGAGTTTTTAAATGTTTTTATTTTTATTGACCGGACACCATTTTAGAATTTTCAGTTAATTATTTTAAATTCTGCATTCACTAGGTGTCATTTCATTGCTAATGTATATGGGGGGGAATCTTCGTTTTAATATATTTAAAATCATGAAGTATAACTTTAAAGACAAAAGACAATTATTATTATTGAGTTGCATTTCTCAGGACATGCATAAAAGTTTTTTCAAATTTATTTATTTATTAACTAAAATTAACTAAATTTATCTTATTGAATTTTCATCAAAATTAGTTCTCCCTTTTGATTGTAGTAATCAAAACTTACTAGAAAATTAAACTTACTCTGTAGTATTCTAGTCGACATGATCGTTAAAAATTATTCTGAGGCATATCAATTTCATGTTATTTTTTAAAAGAAAATTAAATTTTAGAATCTGAATGAGTTAAACTTTTTTATACTTAGATGCTAAATAATTTTATTCTCTTATTGTTAATAAATGTCATGTAAAAAATTTTGTGCCAATATTTTTGTCAGTTCTTAACTCTATTTGTCTTTTGCAAATTTATAATTGATGATTAAACTATTTTCATTTTATCTAATATATTGATAAAAAAATATATCATTTGTTGAATTACTTGCCTTAAAACTACAATGTAATCCTTTTAATTATTTTGTGCATTGTATAATGAATGCATAATTTATATTATAACATTTATTATTAATATACTGTAGTTATATTCTTCAATCTGTTTTAGCCTGCTTTAGAGGAAAGATTGAGCAAAATTACAGTAGCCACAAGAAATACAAAGAAAAATAAGGGCATGTATAGAAATTTACTTTTATATGGACCTCCTGGAACAGGAAAAACTTTGTTTGTAAAGGTAAATGTTCATTTTTACTTACAGTCAATAAATTTGTATTGTGCTAAATAATAAACTTTAACATAAGTGCTATTGATATGTAATGATAATATTATTTGAAAAATTCCTAATGAGACAGAAAAAATAGAAAATTACGCATGAAAATATTTTTGACCTCAAATAATATTGTGTAGGTTTGTCATTTCAAAATAATTACATTTTCAACTATAGATTAAATGTGTTTAGATTTTCAAATCAAAAATTCTTATTTTCATTCTTCTTTTAGTGTGTGTAATGCTATTTTGCATTTAAATGCTTAACTTTTTTTCTGTTACTGTTATTTATGTCAACTTATGAAGACTATTATTAATATGGATTTGTTGCAAATATGCATTTATATGCAATAGCCTTAAATTTTCATAGGTCATTTGTAGAGCCAAAGCATTTATTTCTTGTTTACCTGGTCTCAATAAAATTATTTAAATGCTCTGATTTTTTAAAACACTCTAGAGCAACAATGCCCAGTGTTTCTCTCTCTCTCTCTCTCTCTCTCTCTCTCTCTATCTATCTATCTCTGTCTATCTATCTATCTATGAAAAGTATTAAATAATTTAATGCTTTAGAGAATTGATTATTTTGACTTGCATACCTTTCAATTCAGTCACTTACCAATATTTCCTTTAGTATTAATTTTTATTTCCCCCTGCCAAAAATGTCTGCAGTTTGCTTCTGATTGAGTAATAAAGTGATAAAGGTTCATCTTAATTCCTATCAAATAGTCACGGAGAAACTTGCACATTAAAAAGGAATTTGGCATGATTTATCATATATCTCTAAGTTTTTGAACATGACAAATGAAGTATTCTACATTTCCATCAGGGGATACAGTTTCATTGATTAACTTATTTTATCTTTCTAGAAATATCAGTGGCTGTAAAGAATTTTGTTTTTAACAATGGTCTGGAATGATCTAAAGAATAACTGCCATAAATTTAGAATAATCTAAAAAAAATCATTGTCAGTAGAAAAAATTTTATTATCTGTCTGTTTTCCAAGGCAAATGTCAATTTCTGGAATTTGCCAGTATTCATTTATCTGTCAGAGGGATCAGATTTCTAAATGGAATATCTAAGTCATATTTTTCTGAACAATCACTATCCAAATTTTTATTATGTGATGTATTCAGCCTGTGTGATGACATATCATGGCTATTAACAATATAAATTCTGTATTTTGAAAGTTATGTGCTGGGCTTCAGTTATTGCTATGACAATATTTTTGCATATCAATCAATGCTTTGTGTCATTTTAGTCTTGTGTTTATTATCGATAATGAAATTGTATCTTTGAATTGAATAACACACAACTGTGTGTACTTATTCATATACTACAGTAATATCAGAAAATATAGAAAACTCACTCATTCTAGTATTTAAATTCAAAGTATGTGTGACAACAATTTATGTATTCTAGATTCAAGACTTAAATAATAAAGTTAGTATTAATTGGTTTATCAACAAAAAAACTAAACTGTAAATGATATTGATTCCTTTTGATGGACTTATTTGTATCCCTGCAAGCTTTTAAGTAGCCCCCCCCCCTTCTACTGAAATGTATCTAATAAGTCTGCTTTCTCATATATATAGAGAAACTATTGCAATCATCAAAAAAATTAAACAAGATTTTAATGAATCTCCATGTTTTTCACCTCTCTGGCTCCAAATGTTATATATAATTATGTTCATCTGTCTGTGAGCTCAATAACTCAAAAAGGCTTTGAGCTAGACAGATGGAATGTGATTATTTGAAATTAACACAAAATTTATAGATTTCTATCAAATTCTGAATCCATTCTGAGGAAGTCTGTTTGTCCTTCTGTCAGAGTATAAGTGAACACGATAATTACAAAACACAAAGGACCAGTTAGATACAAATTGGTATGCATAGATTTAACATCTAAAATGTAGATCCATTTCAAATTTTGATCAAAATCCAACAAGATTTTATCATCTGTCAGTTCATACTTTTACATGCATATTAGCATGATAATTCAAAAACTTAACAACTTAGGAAAATGAAATTTGGAAAGAAACATGGAAATTTTAGGCAAATTTAATTTTCCTGTCCAAAGTGCAGATTTTTATCAAATTTTGAACAGATCTGTCTAAGAATTGACCTTCTACTGGTCTATATTTTTGCATGTTTGTAAAGGCAATAAAATAAAAACGCAGTGAGTTAAATGAATGAAATTTTATATATGAACTTATGACTACAATTTATGATTTTGGTTTCTGTTTATCAGGGGGGAAAACAAAGCGCATTCAAAATACATATTTGATTTTTAGGTACTTGAGTAGCAAACACATCCAGTGATTAATCAGCAAAAAAAAAAAAAAAAAATGCATGATAGACTCAGTAAAAATGCAAGATTCACACAAAAGATTGATATTCTGTAGCTATTGTTCGCCAATACCATGCAAATCATTCACAGACAAGATCCATATTTTTATGAGGATTAAGACTAATAACATTTTTTTAAAGAGTATGTAAGAAAGGTTTGGGAAGATTACTCCTGCTGTTTTTTTTTTTTTTTTCTTGTAAACCTTTGAATGAAAAGATGTTTAAATAATAAATTAATGTAATTATTTTCCTTTCAGAGATTAGCTCAGCATTGTAGTATGAATTATGCAATTATGAGTGGTGGTGATGTTGTAGCTATGGGAAGGGAAGGAGTTACAGCCATCAATAAAGTATTTGACTGGGCTAATAAATCTAGACGAGGGTAAGTATGGCAAATATTAATATTGAATCTCATAGAATTAAAAATCAGCATGCTTTTGTTTATTCTTTGATGGTTAAAAATAATCTAAAATTCTAAATGAAATGCAGCTTCAGTTTTTATTATTGGTTTTTATTATATTAATGATTTGTGTTAAATATTTTGTTTGATTACATTTTATTATTATAAGCTATTATTAAAAAATATGTTCTTGGAAGCTAAATTTGTATAATTGTTATGAAAATGACTGTAAAAATCAGTTGAGATAAGAATGGTGCTGAGAATTTTCTTTTCAAAAAAAATTTTTATTTTATGGATTTTATAAATGATAACTATATATTAAAACCAAAATATGCATGCTTAATAAACTTATGTAATTTTTTTAAACTATCATTATTTTTATTATTTGCTATTATAAATACAAACCCATTCCTTAATTTTTTTATTTCTGTGGCAATATAAATTTGCTTAAATTCTAAACCAGTAATTCTAAAATTATTCTACTTACAGATTATTGATTAGCTGTGATCTTGATTCTTAAAATGGCATATATGTTTTTATATTTAATTGATAACATCATTAATATTCAAGAGTGTTCTAGCTGCACTGTATTTAAAATATATATACAATATTTTTATTTTTTTCCCCCCCAACAGTTTGCTGTTGTTTGTTGATGAAGCTGAAGCATTTTTGCGTAAGCGAAGTTCTGTAAGTTGATTTTCATTAACATGTGTTTTTAACTCAATTTTTAAAATTACTTGTTAAATGTTATCTTTCTTTTCATATATTTAATTTCACTTATAGGAAGCAATTGGAGAAAATGTCCGTGCTGCTTTGAATGCCTTCTTGTACAGAACAGGAGACCAATCAGATAGGTTTGGCAGATTCTGATGATTTTTTATAAAGTATTAGATGTTTCTCAATTAATGAATTTTGTTTGCGGATATTGTTTATAATAAATATTAATCTGAAAAGGGTCTAAATTAGAAATTATTTGGATAAAATTATGTTAATGTTTCAATTTATAAAATGGTAATTGTATAGAACAAAAATAACTTCAATGGGAAATTTAATTCTCTTTCATTCTTCAAAATTTATTCCTAGCAACATTACATGCTGTGATCACAAAATATCCAGAATGTTTCGTATAAAATACTTCTGTAGTAGGGAATGATCTTCAAATTTTATCAAACACTTTTATGACTTTTATAAACATCTGGCAACAGTCAAGAGTTTATTTTATTACAGTGTCTGGAAATAAATTTGTTATTAATGAGATACAAATTTTAAGATTATGAATTTTCCAAAATTTTCTCTATAATTGCATGAGGAATGTGCATTAAAATTTATTTGCACAAAATAATTCTTGAGGTAAAAATGTTTGAGATGTTGTGAAAAGCCTTTAAAGACAACTCAAATCAATAAATAATCTGATCGAAAATAATAGAATTTGAGTGAGATAAATATTTAAGAAAAGTAGAGAATCTGTAGAATTACTGCTTATTGATCATTATTTAACTATTAGAGGCATTATTGTACAAGTTCTCATGTAAAAAAGGGGGGGGGGTTAACTTGTGATTTTTTGCATCATAATAACTCAACTTTTCATAGTGCGATTATTATTTCTGAATTTTTGACAAGAAAAAAAAATCAAATGTGAATCGACAATCTCTGTGTTCGCCTATGTGCTACCATGTAACTTTTTTTTCTTTCCACTGTTGGAATTGCCTCTTCATTGCCACCATTTTGAATCCCTTAATCAGATAAAAGAAATCTGCTACAAACTCTAAAAGGATTTCACAAAAATGACATTAAGGCATATTTTAATTATTGGAAAAAACATATCAGAAGTGGGATGCTATCAGAGGAAATTACATTAATAGATATGTGATAAATTTTGACCAAGAAATTGATGCCTTTTGTTTTATGCTGACAGATTCTTTTTTATCACAATAATATGCCACTGTTGAAATGAATTTTATTGAGTTAGAAAGTGATATTTATTTAATTTGTCAGAATAAAGCTTAAAGTCTCAGAATTTTCTATATAATAATCCAAATATAGTTATAAATTTGGCATTATATTCAAACAATTTTTTAATGTCATTCTTATTCATATTTTCGATTAGCAAATTCATTAATATTCAAAATGCAGATTTTATGTTTTTATATAAAACTAGATTTTGACGTTCTTTGTTTTGCTTTTTAGATTTATGCTGGTTTTAGCCAGTAACACACCAGAACAGCTTGATTGGGCCATGAATGATCGTATGGATGAAGTTGTAGAATTCCGACTTCCAGGCTTAGCTGAAAGAGAAAGGATGATTCGACTGTATTTTGATAAATTTGTACTATTTCCAGCTACTGAAGGCAAAAGGTATCAAATTTATTTATTATTTTTTTCTTAAATTTTATTTTATTTTTTTTTATTATTATTTGGAATTACTAATTTAGCATACACTTTACTATAAACTGTATTAAATTATTGCATTTTATTCATGATATCTGCTAAACTATGTATGGAGGGGAGGGATAAAGAAATATATGCTCATTTGTAAATATAAAGCATTCATTTGGATTTTCACTTTTTAATAAATACTAGAAAATGTGATTCCTAATTTTATTTTTGAAATCCTTTTATTTCTGTGTTCAAATTATATAGTAATATAGAAAAGCACAAAAAGACTGGAAGCTGGATTACATAAACATTACCTTTTGTAACTGTAAAAAACAAGTAGGAAAAAAGTGTGCTGATATAAATTATTTATTCCCGATTTTTGAAATCTAAAAATTACATTTATGGTAAAATTTATAATAATCTGTTTCAGTAATGTGCCTTTTTTTATAATGCATCTATTATCAGATGTTGATTGCATTTGAATAGTTAATTGTTTGTTAATGATAAAAAAATTAAATATTGGTTAGGTATTCCTTATATAATGCAAATGAAAATTGAGGAAGTAAAGCTAATCAGTCCAATTAACAGTAATTGTTTACAAATCATAGAAAAATTTAATTTATTTCTATTTAACTATAAGATTTTAAATATTATTATTTCAACAGAATATAATATTTTCTTCTCTTGTGTTTATGGATTGATTTCAGGGAAATAGGAAATTTGATCAATTTTTGTTGGGGTGGATACAATGAGGAACTGATTTTAAAAGGTTCCCTGTCTACTTTTCTATAATGAATATTTGTTTTGTTCAAGTCAAATTTATTTTTTAAGTAATAAGTGTCTTTTTCGTTTTTCATTTCTTGTAGGAGATTCAAAGTGGAGCAATTTGATTATAGCAAAGTATGTTCAGATATAGCTAAATTGATTGAAGGTTTATCTGGTCGAGAGATAGTTAAACTTGCTTCAGCATGGCAGGTAAATACATTTTACATTTTATAAATCCTACATTATTCAGTGCCATATTTTTGTTCTAATGTTTTTGTTAAGTTTTAGATTATGTTTATTTGTCTCCTCCTGCCCCTTCATATTTTTAGGGATAGAAAATTTTCGTGGCACTCATCTTTACATGCACTTTATTTATTAGAATGCTGTTGCATTGTTAAAGTGTAGATTTGGAATAATAAAGCTTTATTTGTATCTTGAATAGAACTGTTGGCAAGTTTAGTAACTTCTCCAATTTAGAAAGTTGACAGATTCGTGTATATCAGTTTTTCTGAAATAAGAATTTAATTTTGGAAGACTCAAAATTATTGTATCAGAATTATCAAGTACAAAACATACAATTTTCAGGTCTGCAATGAATTAAAATTCATCACCAGTGAAATTAAGAATGAGATTTTGACTAAATGTGAATGGAAAGATAATAACTGGAGTACTTTCAAGCCATATTAAATTTGCAAAATACCAAAGAAAATCCTGTGTGAAATAGTGTCAAAAATGGAAATATTGAAACTAAAATGAAAAAAGAGGCTTTTGGGTCAAAATATGAAATATCCATCAGCTTGATGCACATTAAATCTAACATTATGGGTCAGATGCCCTGTTGGTGTGTGGAAGATAAGAAAGGAGATATCAGCTCCAATATTATCCTTATCTTTTGACTGGGTTTTAAATTTATGAGGTCTATCTCAAAATAATCCTAGTGTTGCTTTCAAAACAAGATACCTATATAACTAAATCTAAAGAGGATGGAGTATCTAGATAGATCAGGTGAATTTTAATATTTTATTCTAACTCTCCTCGTGAAGGAAGATAAGCGATGTTTTTAAGAAGAAAACAGCTCTTTTTTGCCTTACATTTTATTTTAAGTGCTATTTACTAAAAAATTTATTATTTTTAAAAACATCGCATAGAAGTCACTTAGAATTAATCTGACGATTCTCAAAGTGCACTATTTACTCTAGCCTTAGGCATAAAGGCATACAATAAAATGAGAAATGACATCTAGGATACATAGTTTTATTTAGAAATAAAGTTTAATAAATATTCTGGTTTCAGCATCGTATCCTGTATTTCATTGTATTCAAGAAAAGAACTTGCATCTAAACTATTAAATGCTTACATTTAGTTCTGTAATATTTCTCTCCATTTTCAAATGTAGGTATAAAAAAAGAAGTATAAGAGAAAAAATGCTGAATTTAATTAAACTTTTCGTGAAAATAACCCTAGTGTTACTTTAAAACAGGATGTTAATATAACTAAACTAATCAAGTTTTCATGTATGTAAAAAAATCATCTTAACTAATTTTATAATTTTTAAGTTTGCTTTTTCTCTTTTAGTTTGCTGCTTATGCTTCCGATGATGGTCTTCTAACCCATGACATGGTTATGGCAGAAGTCAGGAATGCTATAAAACAACATGAGCACAAGGCCAGCTGGCTAACAACAGAAGAAGCTAAAAAGCAAATTCTAGAAGCTTCCATACCTAGAGCAATACCATTAGATTATAAATCATCTAGTTAATCAAAATTTTCTTTTTTAGGGATAATAATTTCATGAACTTTGTAAAAAATATATAGTCATGTTCATGTGAAAAACCCAGTAAACTGTTTTCCAGAAATGAAATTGAATGAATATATCTTAGTCAAAAGATTAAAAATTGTGTCATATTGAACACAATCTTGTATGATATGATAGTACAGCTGTGCTGTCAAGAAATATTTTTATAGATATAGTTGAATGAATATAATGATTGAATTTGTTTCATATAATTTTTTTTTAATTTATTGAGCATAAATCATTTAAAACAGCTATGCATTTCTACACCATTTTCAACATTACTTTTGATATTAGATATTTTACATTTCTGGATTTTCATTCATCAGGAAATATTTTTCATTCATAAGTGGTTTTTTATATTTTTTAATGACCAAGAATTAAACTGCTGCTGATCATGTATTGTTGCTTTAATTTGTTAAAAATAAATAATTTGAAAAAGTTTAATCAACACATGTCTTTTTGTAATTTAGATTTTTTTTTTCATTCAAATTTCTTTCATCAGAGCTATTTTTAAATAATGAATTTTGGTGCCAAATTCATGTATATAGTTTTAACTTATTAAAACAGTAATTAATATTTAGAGAGGTTTCTATAAAATCGAAAATGATTAATTACATTTTTCATAATGCCCAGATAAGAATAAAGTCTCCACTCTAGGAATTTAATCTTCTAGTGCAAAATAAATATTTAATTTATGTACAATGTTTAAAAATAACAGAAAATGTTCTTAATTCTTCTCTATATGATATTCTAGTAATTATAAAATTCAAAATAACATATTTGAACAAATAATCGAAATAATCAATTTATATGGCTCTTTATGTTCAGTTTCATATGATAATTGTTAATTTTTATGAAATTAGAAATTTGTTTCCATTCTGATTGGTTTTAGTATGTTTTGAAATTTCTCAATAGCATATGTGCAAATTGATGAGATAAAATGATGAACTGATATGATTAAAAGAAAATGTTTGTTAGATAAATCGCCAGGCAAAAATCTTATATTTGATAGCTAGCTTGTGCTCATCGAATTATCGAATTCTTTTGTACATTTTAATGGAATCTCTTGAAAATTTGGTAAGTTTTGCAATGTATATCATCAAGATTTATGTTCCTATTTGTCTTACTATGAATACCCACCCTTTTCTTAAGAATGGAGTATGTCATCCGCTCAAATTCATTGTTGCAACTAGATATTTCCAAACAGCATTGAATATCAAAATAAATTTTGCAGTTCAAAGAAACAGATATGTCTCACAGCAAGTAAATTTAGAACTTGCAATTCTGTCCAACTTTGATATGCATTCCGCATGAAATTGAATGCAATTTGGAAGTCCGAAACAGGCTGACTGTTTCAATTCTCTATAGTATTTTTTTTTAACATTTATATAATTGCCTGGCAGGAGAATATATTACTCACCAATATTGAAATCCATACCTGACAAAGGTATCCAAATGATTGCTGCTTAAAAAACTGAACTGTCTTTACTATATTTGACATGCTACGGGTTGCTTGGTACAAATGAGAGAGTTGGTCTCATAATCAGTGGCAGATTTTGACAATATGAAGTCACAGGCACTAAATTATTTTAAGGTAAAATCTATTGATCACTATCTAGTAAGGTGAACTAAACTTATTTGCGATTTTACTTTATCTGTATATTTGTTTTTTAATATTCATTATTAATTGAAGAAAATTCTTATTGTTATTTACATCATCTATGACATTTATTTTCTTTTATTCATGCAGAGAAATTGAAATCATTCTTTGTTTTAAAATTGCTTTACATTCCTGAATACTTGTATTTCGCACACACAATGGGTTTCTTATAGAAATCGATGTTTAGAAAAATTTCAGTATTGCACAGTAGTTTTTGAAAAACGATTAATCAGAAAATATCTTTTGTTACTTTTTTATCTGTCGGTTTGTATTTTCAGAAGCATGTAAAGGCGATAATTCAAAGACACAATGGCTTAAATATATCAAAATTGGCATATGATTTTGTGACTACAGGAGTAGTTCTGTGACAAATTTTAGTTTTGATCAGGTGGAGAACAAATTTGTCTAAAGCATTAATTCGATTTGCGGATGCTATTATCCGCATGCCAGGGATAAATCGCCAAGGATTACACGATGGATTCAATAAAAATGAAAAATGCTAAATTCACGACAAAGGTAAGTATTTCGTAACTGTTGTAGGTTTAAGTGAAGATTAGTGTACACCCAAGTTTGTCGCCAATATTATGCCATCGGAATGCTTTTCTAGCAACCCTAATGCTGTTTTGTTTACTACTTTTTGCAATGGTTGAGTTGTACATAAACTACAACTATATTATGAAAAATGTTAAATTAAAAATATTAAAAAAAATATCGATTAAAGATTTTAATTTTGTTCTTTATTATAATTAATATTTATTAAATAAAGAAAGTTAAGCTTATAATTAAAAAGGTATTTTCTTCTTTCTTTTTTTTATGTGAATATGAACAGAAAATATTTATTCTTTTGCAATTTTTAATTGTCAGTATGCGCTTTAAAAAATCGTCTGCATTCTCACTTTAAAAGACAGCTGCAATGGAATTCTTCGCAGTTCTCGTAAATCTTTTGGTGTTCTAACGGTTGGTTCCCTTCATAATTTGTTATGTCAGGAGTATTTCGAACCTGTAGAATGGATGAAGGTTGAGTTATATAATATTTACGAGTTGATGAAGTTAGGAAAGGATTCTTGTTTGAAATTTTGTATTGAGAATGGTTTGATATCGAACCGGCAGAATGGATGAAGGGTGAGTGGAATATATTTTTTTACGAGTTGAAGAAGTTGGGAAAAGGATGTTTGTTTGAAATTTTGTATGGACAATGTTCCGATTGCTTCATTCTCCGTTCTTTCTTTTCTTTTGGTTTTGTGCTATTTCTGTTATCCACACAGTCTTTATGTTCAATGTGCTAGCGAAGCTACTAGGTTCCCGCTGATAGCGAAGCCGTAAGATGTTTTTTTTTTAAGTTAAAAAATTCTGCAGAAGGCACCGGGCAGTATGGGGAAAAAAAAAAAAAAAAACTAATCAGTAAAAAGTCCTAATTATATGACGGGAAATGGTAACCGTAACTGTTCCGCGGAAGTATTTGTTTATTTTGTCCGCCATCTTTATTGGCGACTTGGCATTGTTGGCGCAGCTGGGTGCATACTAAAATTCACTTTTACCCTGTTATATGCCAATGTCATATAAGCCGCTCTTTGGAATAACAACTTTATCAGAGAGTATGCGAGAAAGTTTAGGGGAACTGCTCCCGCTGGTTGTATAGTGAAAGAGTGTTAAATGTTAAGTAATAATATTATTTTTGAAAACGGAAGTATCAAATTTTGCATAATTATAATACATTTGATGGAAAACATTTTCCTCAATATCCATACAATCGATTCTTGCGAAAAAGAAAAACCTCACTATGAACACCAGAAATCAGTGGTTGATGTGAATGACTCTACTCAGATTTCATTCCTTTCGGTGGATGATCAAGAGAAAGTTTATTAAACAAAGCTGCAATTTGGATAATTTATTATTTCTTAGCAAACATCACGAGCTTCCTATGACCGTGCAGAAAATTATACTGCTCATAAAATTTAAATACATTTATTAAAAATCCATGTCGGAATTGAATAACGAGAAGGCTATTGGCACTATTTCAAATATAATAGTATAATTTTCATATTTTTTATAATTACAGGGGTGGACAAAAATATGGGAACACCGTGAAATGCATGCTTATAAAGAAATGTTTATTCTAGTGAAATATGTAAGTGGCGCTAGTGTTTTCGCTACTGATGCCACCTATACAACGACGTTAATACAATGCGCGGGTCATTCATTATCGGTTCACTGTTCTGTGAAGTTGCAGTTGCGTCATATCAGAGCTAACAGACTTAGAACGTTTGCAAATTGTTGGAGCACGTATGGTGGATGCTTTCGTAAATAAAATAGCTGAGGTGTTTAGTGTTTCAAAAGGTATTGTATCGAAGAATTATTCTTCATATTTGAAATGCGGAAAAACATCATCCGCTAAATCGCAGCGTGAACGGAAGTTTGAATTGAATAATTGTAACAAATGATCGTTAAAGAGGATTGTGACGAAAAAGAAGCAGACCACAGCTGCCAAAGTTACTGCTGAAATGAATGTCACGCTCACAAACCTTGCCAGTGCCAAAACAATTAGAAGAGAGTTCCACAAGCACGGTATTTCTGGCCGAGCTTTAATTAAAAAATCTATTCATCAGTGATGCTAATGCTCGTAACAGAAAATAGTGGTGTTTGTTAAAGCTGCCTAAGCAAAACACCGTTTTCTTTCGCTTTTTATATTAAAATAGAAAAACGATATCCCACCGGTAAAAAATTCAAACTTTGTTTATTCCATCTTGGGATTAATCTACAAGTTGCCATCTACAAAATGAGAGCAAAATATATTTCTTAAATAACGTTGCCATTCTAAAATAAATAAATAAAATAAAATATTAATACATTTTCAGCATTCTCCCACCTTTTGATTATAAATAATAATCAAAATATAATACTATTAGTTAAACACAGTTAAGAGATTCAATTAATGGCAACGTTTTACAAATTTTCAATTAATATTTAAATATAAAAATGAAAATAAATGTGAAAATGTCCAATCAAAACAAAATAAATCACAAGTTCGGTCTCTCTGGCAATTTAATTCTTCTGGCTCTACTAAATTTCATCTCGTTGCCAGAAGTACTGTCAGAAGTTTTGGTGATGTCATTAGACTTATTCAAATCATCTTGTGTCATCGAAGTAGAGAAGTCATCAGAGGATGTTAACTCTAATGGATATATTCTTTGAATTGGTCGCAGGAAATTCTGCTGTGAAGTTTGCGAACGAGTCGTACATGTTCATCTTTACCTGGTATGATTTCAGTGATACGACCTAAAGGCCAGACAAGTCTCTTTTTATTATCTGCTCCCACCATAACAATGTCACCAACAGTAACTGTACATTTTCTTGATTTTTTATTTCTCAGCTGTATGAGAGCACCCAAATACTCAGATCTGAAACGATTTCTTAAGTCTTTAAGCACTGCTTGTCTGTATTTGAATCTATTGCTCATAGAATTTTCCTCTACAGCATCTATATCAGGAAGATTGCATTCATATACATCTTGTATGAACATCGATGGAGAAATTGGTTTTATAGCTTCCTCTTCTCAAATGTGAGTTAGAGGTCTTGAGTTGATTACACGCTCGCAGTCTGTCAAAACCGTTATCATCTCCTCATAATTGAGACGTGCCTGTCCTAACACTTTCTTTAAAAGATCTTTTAAAATTCTAATTAATCTCCCACCATCCGCCCCACCAGGCAGCAGTTGGAGGATTAAACTTCCAGTCAATATATTGCTCCATATTTTTGGATACGGTTCCAATCCAGTTGTTTTAAATAGTTGGCTGCTCCAACAAAATTGGAACCATTATCGCAGTATATTGTTGTGCATCTTCCTCTGCGAGAAACAAATCTCCTAAACGCCATTAAAAAAACATCGGTCGATGCAGCAGTAACAAGCTCGAAATGAACTGCTCTGTACACTGCACAAGTAAAAATCAGAACCCAGCTCTTCTTGTCTTCTTTAAGGAATAAAGGTCCAGCCATATAAACGCCAGTTATCTGAAACACCGCAGCATCCTTTACTCTATTTTCTGGAAGGGGGGGGGGTTCTTATAACTTCTATGTTCTTTGAGCTATATCTTTTACACGTAATGCAATTGGCCACCGCATGTTTCACCGCTTTTCTTCCATTTAGGATCCAGTACTTTTCTCTAAGTGCATTCAATAGTATCTGGACTCCAGCATCACAGTTCTTAACGTGAGCATTATAGATTAACCGTTTTACCACTTCATGCTCCGGAGGAAGAACAATAGGTTTAAGAAAATCTTCACTGTCCTTGCGATAAATAATTTTAGTTTTCAAACGGATGATGCCAATATCGTCTTTAAATACTTGTAGGGTTTTTAATCTCTTTTCTTCTTCTGGGAGAAAAGACTCATTCTATATCATAAATAAAACCTTCATTTCTGCTTCCTGAAATTCTGTAGCGGTTAATTCACCATGCTTCTTCTCAGTTATATTTTTACAGTTGTTCTTGAAGCGGAGGATCCATGCAACAAGACGAACTATTCTATCATAGTTCGAAAAATATCTGTAGTACCAGTTTGCAACACCACAGGCTTCATTATTTGATAATATATAAGTCGTCTTAGACTTTTCCTTTCTAATCTCTTCTTCATTCCAATCATGGTTGGAGGAACCCATAATGTTTTGAAATTGAAAAGCATTTTTCATCCATTGTGGACCCTCCCACCATCTTAGGGAGACTAGATGTTTTGCCTTGCAGCCTCTGGAAGGTAAATCTGCCGGATTCTTATCACCAGGTATGTGTCTCCATGATGTAGGATTACTCAACTTCCTTATCTCTTGAACTCTATTCCTAACGAAGACAGGCCAATTTTCTTCCCGTAATATCCATGCAAGCACTGTTGTAGAATCACTCCAGTAATATATCGTAACATTTTTCCAACCAAGAGCTTCAACAACTGAATTCGCTAGCCTCGCTCCAATCACCGCCGCAAGAAGTTCCATTCTTGGGATAGTTGTGCCTCTTAAAGGAGCCACTCGAAATTTCGCTGCAAGTAGAAATAGCTCGATTCGACCATTATTTTCTATTCTAAGGAATGTAACAGCAGCATATGCATCTTTGCTTCCATCAACAAACGTATGAAAAGTGCAGTTACTTATATCTTTTGAAGATGCTTGAACACACCTAGGAATCTGTATATCAGACAAATGCTTAAGTTCTTGAAACCACTGTAGAAATTCTTTACGAAGCTCACCAGTTATTTCTTCATCCCAACTTGTACCTAATTTCCATGCCTTTTGTAGCATTATTTTTGGACAAAGCATCACTGGTGCAGTGAATCCAAAAGGATCAAATACTTTATGTACTGTAGATAACATACTCCTTTTAGTTAATTTTTCCACATTAATGTCATCCAGCCATTTCATGTTAATTTTCAAAGTGTCTAATTTCTTATTCCAAATAAGACCTAATACCTGAGTTTCTTCCTTTGAATTAGTTTCACAGTCGCCAGACCATTCCCATTCTCTAAGATCAAAACCACCTTTTGCCATCAAGGTTTTAGAATTGTCGATGAATCGATCTAATTGGTCTTTACTGTCGACACTAGTAACGACATTATCAATGTAGAAACTCTCCAAAAGTCTTTTCTTCAAAGATTTTTCAAATCTTTCACATTTTTGAATATGGTACTCAATTACTGAAGCTAAAAGAAAAGGGCTACATTTTACCCCAAAAGCAACTCTTGTGTGACGAAAAACTCTCAATTTCTTTTCTTCTCTATTTTCCCACCACAAAAACCAAAGGAAGTCTCTATCCTCTTTACGAATACTAATTTGCAGAAAAAGCTTTCCTGATGTCAGCTATAACGCCAAGCTGTCCCTCTCTGAATCGAAGAAGAATATTTGGAATAAGCTAAATGAGATTAGGACCACATTCCAAGCACTGATTCAAAGATGGATAATTTGCTAGTCTCGCTGAAGCGTCAAATACCGGACGAATTGGAGTAGTGCTACTGCTTAGTTTTATCGCTGTACGGTGAGGTAAATAATTACCATAAGAGTTCATTTCGTTGGTTGGAACTTCCTCTATTATGTCTTCATCTAACCAATTTAGAAGAATATTTCTCATACATATTTATAGCTATAAGTTTTGAGGTAGTGTAGTCGAGCCTTTTCCTCGCCAAATCCAAGTTGTCGGGCAAAGCTGACTTATCATCAGACCATGGTAAGCAAACCTCATATCGACCATCTTTATTAATTGTTACCGTTTCTAAAAAATGCTCCTTGGTCCGAAGATCAATCTCGTTCTTAGATTTTTTTTCTCAACAGGATCATTGATTCCGATTGAATCTAATTTCCATAAATTTGTGATTTCAGCTTCATTTACAAATAAGGGCAGCACTGTTATCGCCAGGTTTTCTTCCGAAGATTCTTCCTGTGGTACCTTACACATTAAGGTCCATCCTAACAGCATTTCTACAGCGACAAGACCTGAAGATAAGACTTTTCTTTTGCCAGTTAACATTTTCCCCATAACGTCAACTCCAATTAGAATATCAATGCCTTCACAAGTATCGCTAATATCCGTTAGATTAATCTGATTTTCCTCTAATTCTTTTATACAGGGACCTTTAAAAACCGGTCTAATATTGTCACAAATGATAGACTGATCCAGAACTTCAAAATTACCGCCGAAATTTCCAATCAAAATTTCTCAATTTTACTTTATAACAATTATGTTTAAATTCGTTAGTGATAACGCCACCAAAAAGAGAATGTACCAATTTTTCACATCGAACGGGTGTATAATTCATTTCTTCAGCTACACTTTTCAAAATGTAAGATTTATGTGATGCAGAATCAAAAAGTAACCTCACAATTTTCTGTTTATTATCTGATACCAGTTTAGCTTTGAGAGTTTGAAGAAATATCGTAGGGCTGTGTTTATTAAAATTAGCCATATTAACATCTAGTACGGGTTTATCTTCTTTTCCCTCGACAGACATCTTTTACGAATCAAGCAGATCACACATT
Organism: Argiope bruennichi; assembly: GCF_947563725.1. NCBI lineage: Eukaryota > Metazoa > Arthropoda > Arachnida > Araneae > Araneidae > Argiope > Argiope bruennichi. The sequence continues at coordinate 80,138,776 of NC_079157.1, read as the reverse complement.
ATAGGAAAATGTTTTTAGAACATATCAGGCATTTTAAAACTGCGTGAAATTGCGATAAACATGCAAAGCAGCATCGTTTTTCCTTGACTATTTTTTTGTCTTTCCGATAGAGTCATTTTTTGAGCCGTAAAGCAATCTGAACTTGAATGTTTACCACCGCAAAAAACGCAAGATTTCTTTACATCTTTATTTGCTGCAGTCGTTAACAAACCTATAGCTGTAGGTACTTTATTTCTCAAATTTTCCGAGCTATATTGTTTTTTTTTTTTTTTTTTTTTTCAAAGGTTTATATTCTTGGTCCTTTCCTAAACCGAAACCGGCTACAGACAAACATATTCTTTCTTCTCCTTCAACTTCCGTTTTCAAAAATTGCATCAAATTATCCAATCTTCCTTTCGCGTCAGAGTTAATACTGGAAATATTCCTACGATTCCAAGCCTTCAAAACATCAGCTGGGAAACAAGATTCAACCATAGGATACAAAATGGATGCACATTTATCTGTGGTATCACCTAATGTTTCTAATGCTCGAAAATATGATTCAAGCTTATCATACAAAGAAGTTAATGAAAATGTTTCTTTTGTTTGCACAGAAATAATTAATTTTAATAATTCTCTCACATATACTTCCACTAAAATATCTTCTCTACCAAAACGCGATTTTAAACCATCAATAGCCTTTTGAGAGTTGGCGACAGTTGGCGGAAAACTTTCAACAACCTCTCTAGCACGAGAACCAGAAATTGTTGCTTGAACTAGGTACTGAAATTTGTCTTCTGGTGCGATATCCTCATCTTTATGTATTTGTTCAAATTGACTCCAAAATGGGAGCCAATCTTTAATATCGTCTCCAAATTGTCTAAATTCTAATCTAGGCAGTGTAAACTTTCTCTTAGAATTATTTAAATCATCAGTAGAATTAGCAGAAAATGACTCACCTCTATTTTGAGATTGTATTCTTGCCAATTCTATTTCTTTTTCAACTTCAAGCTGCAATCTTCTATCTTCCTTTTCGGTTTCTTCTTTTAATTTCCTTTCCAAAATAACATTCCTTAAAAGTTCTTGGACGAATTATGGATCATTCTTGTATTCACAACTATTTAAAATATAATCTTTTAATCCAACTATCGTAATATTTTCTGATACGTCTTCTCCAATTTCAGACGCAACATATTTCAGATCTTCTTTTTTAAAACCTTTTATCGCTTGAAACATCTTGATTTATTTTGTTTCGAGAAAGTCCTGTCGCGGACGCCAAAAAATGTTAAAGCTGCCTAAGAAAAACACCGTTTTCTTTCGCTTTTTATATTAAAATAGAAAAACGATATCCCACCGGTAAAAAATTCAAACTTTGTTTATTCCATCTTGGGATTAATCTACAAGTTGATCTACAAAATGAGACAGCAAAAAATATTTCTTAAATGACGTTGCCATTCTAAAATAAATAAATAAAATAAAATCTTAATACATTTTCAACAGTGTTTAATTCATAAAGCCTGGACTTTGGAGCAGTGGAAAACAGTAATATTTTCAGATGAATCTTGTTTCCCACTTCCAGCCGAGTCTACATCTGGCGGACGTCATCCCAAATCTATAATACAAACTGCTTATTGCCAATAGTGAAACATGGCGGAGGTCTGTGATGTTTTGGCAGCCATATCGTGGTTTTCTGTAGGCCCCATGATAACTCTGCAAGACAGCTTGACTACCAAGGATTATGCAAACGTTTTGGTCGATCAAGTCCATTCCATGGTACAAACTTTATTTCCCAAAGGTGAGGGTGTTTCCAAGACGACAATACTCCTGTTTACACAGCTCACACTGTCAAGGGCTGATTTTCTAAGAACGAGGATAATTTATTGCATCTCCCCTGCCACCACAATCACCCGACCTCAATATTATTGAATGGTCATATGACCATTCAATAACATTGAGGTTATGGTCATTATTGCTAAGAAAGAGTGTGGTCGCTATCCACCATCATCAGCGTTATCTGAATTTGTCACCGTTTTGCAGGAAGAATGGTACAAGATTCCCTAGGCAACTATAAAAAAAACAGTATTTATCCATTCTGAGAAGACTGTAAGCTGTTTTGAATGTCAACGGCTTTCCTACATCATATTAGGCAAGGAAATGTTTTTTTTCAGGTGTTCCCATACTTTGACCAACTTCTGTATTTCTTGTAATAATCCGACAATTTTTGACAGTCTTTTCTTTTAATAATAAGACAATAAGAAACTACATATTACTTACATGATTTCAGTTTATTTTATATGTATATACATTTATATTTTTTCCATCGGGCTGTAAAAATTCTTTAAAATTTTTTCTTTCTATTTCTTCAGAATATGCATTCTCTAAAACTTATCCTATGGAAGAAGATGATATCCCGTTCTATTTTATATGCGAAATCAAAAAAATTTTGGAATCCCTTTCCTACAATGGCGGAGAGAAATCACAATTTTTTTCTTTCCACAAAATGGTAATACACTTAACAATACACCTTTTCCTTCCATACAGTGATAATGCAGTAGACATCCTGTATGAAAGACAATAATACGAGCACAAGAAGCAGGCAAAGCGTGGAAGAGGGTGAGAAGAATGCCTTAGATGCCAGTCCAGGGCGGTGTCATGTAGATAATACATTATTATTTTACGGCACCTTTTTAAAGCTAAAGTATCTTTAAAAGACTTTTGAAGTAAAAAAATAAAAATAACATGCTCCAGATGTTATTTACATTTCCTGAAAAGATGAAGGGAAAAAATTATAATTAAGTAAGTCTAATTTTCGAAACTTTTTAAATTTGCACAACATGTAACGGTCACAGTATAAATTAAAAAAATAGCATTATTATTTTTATTGTCAATGAAAATCACATTGCTTTTGGATAATCAGAATGAAGTGAAAGTTTTGGTGATGATTTGAAGCGAATTTTGGTTTCAAATCAAAAAGTAGATGCTCAAGAAAAACAAGGTAATTCTATCCGAATAACATCGTCCTTTGATTTAACATGTAATGATAACAGCGTCCTAAGGGAAACAAGAAATAAATTTAAAGCGCTCCTTGACTTATCAGACGCATCAAAAGAAAAAAAGATGAATCCAAAAATCATTTCTAAATTACCGATTAGTCTGCTCAGTAAACCAGTTGATTCATCAGGAATATTAATTATATTTGTTATCAGTTAAATCGTTTAGTTATAATTTCATGTCAGTGATTCTGCCAAATTGTTTGACATTAAAGCCATGTTATTTTGATTGTCTTACTTAAATTATCTTACATGACCTGTCTAGAGTAGAGATGCATAATCCACGATTTTTTGAATAACAATTAATTTTGCTATTGTTATTTTTAAATATTTGCTCCAAATATCTTATTTCAATCATATTATTAATTAAAAATTATTAATTAGCATTAAATATCAAATTTATTAATTGTAATTAATACTTAATTTACTAATTTAAATAACGTGTTATTGAATTCATTTATGTATTTCAGCCTACTTCTTAAATTTGATTTTTTTCAAAACTATTTATTTAATTTCTTTATTGGAGTAAACCATTTTCTGAAAAATTTGAATTAAATATATATGTCATTTCTTTAAAATGTTTACTTTAGTTCTCTATTCTATCAATAGATGGCGACAGCAGTAAACAGAATATATGCAATCACAGTCATGTCACAAGCAATTAAAAATTATCTTTATGGAATAGTGCATCGTCAAATGCGAATATCGGAAAGTCAAGATCACTCCCATGAAGTGGAGCGGTGATTTGGCCAGCCATTGCGATATTTATGTATCGTCAAAATTCAAAAACGATAGTAACGTGTTTTCACGACTGCAGGTTGTAAACCATTCTCAAAAATATCGTAAAGAATAGTCCACAAAAAGCATTCGTAGCGGAAGTTAAAACTCCGAAATGTCTAATTTGTAAATCTAATGAAAATTATTCCCTGAATGTATATCCTGTATTCAAAAATATGCTTGTTAATGAGAGAATTGAGGTAGTTAAAAATAAGCAATTGGGTTTTAATCGCCATAAAATTGATAACTGCTATTTAAAATCCAACTGTTCCATTTGCAAAAAACGACATAACACTCTTTTGCACCTGGGAAATACTCAAAGAGAAAATGAAACTCGTTCGCAGAATGCTAATGCTGGATTAAATCCAAGGTCAAATGTATTTGTTCCGCGAATTGAAAATCTCGGTAATAATTCATCACAACTGACGAATGAGACACCTGCGAACAGTGCGCATTCATTCACTGCTACCAACTTAAATGTAAACAAAAGGGTTTTATTAAGTACTGCAAATGTGAAGATTCAGAATAATGTAGGAATGTTTACGAGTGTACTTGCGTTACTAGATGTCGGTAGTATGAGTCATTTCCTTTCAAAACCGTTAGCCGATAAATTGAATTTGAAAAAAGAAAAACGAAACATCGTTGTTTCTGGACTAAATCAATCATCATCTGTTATTAATTGGATCGTAAAAACAAAAATTTCGAACATTAGCGGAGGCTTTGAAAGGGAATTAAGCTATTGGTTAGTACCGCATATAGCAGATTATATCCCCTCCAAACAATTTGACATTGATACACTAGAATTAGATAGTTTCAATTTAGCGGAGTTTCAAAGAACCTGGAGATGTGGATATTTTATTATGTGCCCAAATATTCTACAAACTTTTAAGATCGTGTCAAATTAGGTTTCTGGGAACAGACATTGTTTTTCAAAATACTGTGTTTGGGTTTGTTGCAACCGGAAGTGTTCCAATCGAAAACGAAACTATTGTTCATTGTGGGTTGATAATAGAAGATTTAAATGTAAATTTAAGGAAATTTTGGGAAATTCAAGATGTTGAGGGGGATAAATTACAAAATGATGAGAGTTTAATATGTGAAGATCATTTCATGAAAACACATTTCAGAAATGATGATGGAAGCTATGTCGCTAAAATTTCGTTTAAAATAGACCCCCCCCCCATTATTAGGCGAGTTAAAATACATTGCTAATGAAAGATTTAATTCACTTTGGCAACGTTTGAAGAGAGAACCAGAGCATACGCAACTATACAGGGAATTTTTAACTGAGTATGAGAATTTGGGGCATATGCAGGCAACTTGCAAAATTCCAAGGTACATTATGCCTCATCATGGCGTTTTTAGGCCAGAAAATAGTACTACAAAATCACACGTTGTTTTTAACGCATCAGAGACAACGTCACCTGAACAATCGCTTAATGATAATTTGTATTCAGGATCTGTTGTCCAAGATGAGTTGTTCGCTATTTTGTTGCGCTTTTGAAAACATTCTGTAGTTTTCACCGCCGATATAAAAAAGATGTATCGTCAAATTTGGATACATCCAGATCAGTGTGATTTACAATGTATTTTATGGAAGGATTTAGAGGAAGAGAAATTACGTGCATTTAAGTTTCTCACTGTTACTTACGGAAAAAAATGCGCTCCTTACTTGGCGACCAGGGTACTAAAGCAAATATATTGTGATGAGCTGGGCAATTATCCTTCAGCCGCCGCTGCTGGCAAGCATTTTTACGTCGTCGATATACTCAGTGGTACCTAGGATTTATCTTCTGCCATTGAACTAAAAGACCAGTTAATACATTTGTTAAAATCAGCTGGTATGGAGCTTCACAAGTGGAGCTCAAATAATCCTGTTTTGTTACAAAAAGTTCCAACGTCGGACCGAGAATACAATTTCGATAACCCTAACTCAGCAACTTTGAAAACTTTTAGATTGCAATTCAATCCTGAAAAGGATACATTTAGTTTTAGTGTTCAAAAAATTGTGAGTCCTGCAACAAAAAGAAAAATGCTATACAAATTCGAATTTTGGAATAGTATTAACCACATGCAAAAGATTAATCGCAAAAAAAAAAAAAAAAAACCCTCCTCAATGATTAGTCAAAATATTAAATTCAAGCCAACGGTCAAGATTTCCTAATTAGAGTGCGCCAATACCATGCAAGGCTTTCTCTGCTTTACTTGTAATTAGGGATTGTAATACCGAGATACCGAATACCAGTATTTTGAGCCATTTGTACAATTTTGTAAGACCGGTATTCACAAGTTTAAATACCGGTTTTTCGGTATTTACTAGAAATTTTTAAAATGGTCTCCACTATATGTTCAGGTATCGCGAACATAGCAATATAGTATACGTTTTTGTTTTTATGTCTGCCTAACGGGCGAAATTAATTAGCTAATTAATGACTTAATTAATTTCTTAAATCTAAATTAGCGAAACATGGATTATCTCTGAAAGAAAATATTGTATCCATAACGATTGATGGAGCAACAATTATGAAAAAAGTTGGAAAGTTGATTGGTGCAAATCAGCAGTTGTGCTATGCACATGGAATTCAATTAGGAGTAATAGATGTATTATACCAAAAATATAAAGAACAGAAGAATCCAAATACTGTGGATATAGAAACTTCGGATTCCAACTTTGAAAAGAGTAAGAGTGAGAGTGATATTGACAATGAAGATAATGACAATGTAATTGTTGAAGAAGATTACTAAAATATATACTAACTGAAAATAAAACAGAATATATATTAATATTAGATTCTAAAACATGTTGGAACAGTTTACTCCTAATGATAGAAAGATTTTTGAAACTGAGAAATCCAATCCAAAAAGCAATAATCGACTTAAACCTGTAAATTAATTTTTCAGATAATGAATTCGACTTAATATCCAAAACTATATCAGCTCTACTTCCAATAAAACTCACTATTGAGGTATTATTACGGAGAGATTCTAATTTATTATACCGAAATAGAAAATGTCTTATGGTATTTAAATAATTCTAATGATTTTAAAAATGAAAAGAAGAAAAGAAAATAACCAATTCAAATCTGATTAAGTTAGAGTAAAGTTCCTTAAAAAATTTTTCCCACAAACCTATCCACATTCAGAATTCGGTTCAATTATCGAAGATTATGATGTCACTACTGTCGATAGTGAAAAGGAATTGTCTCTTGAACAAAAATTAGAATTAGCGATAAATAAAAAAATTTCAACGAACTAGAATACAATACAGAAATCAGCTATATCCAAAACCATCCGAAGAGAAATCGATTTACTTGAAGATGAGGGATTTAGAGGTAAATACTTGGAAAAAGTATATCGCGCATTGCTAACAGTACCACCAACTACCGTAGATGCCGAAAGAACGTTTTCGACAGCTAGTAATTTTTACACAAAATTACTTTCCAGACTTAATGACAGTACAATTGATGCATTATGTTTTTTAGATCACATTTCAAAAATTTATAATAGTACCACAAACTGAATAGTGATATTTACTCTTTTTTTGTGATTTAAATAAATAAGATGTTTTTTTACTTTTTTGTAATTTATATGTATTTTAATGTAAATTATATACTGCTATAATTTATAAGTTACAAATCATTTTTTGTAATATTTACACTCTCTAATAGAACTGGCAAATAAAAAAAAGAAACACCTGTGTTTTCTTTCTTTTTCCAAAATTTCTAATAGCGGTATTAAAACCGGTATCAAGATTTAAAAAATACCGAATACCGGTATTGAAATTTTGGTCTGGTATTGCAATCCCTACTTGTAATCTTTTTAGGGGAGGATGAGGAATGCCTCCTTTATTAGAAAGTCTGCAAAAAAGTTCTGAGGAGACTATCCCTGCTGATTTGAAAAATTTGCTAGCCAATGCAATCTCAAAATACATATGCTTCTTGTTCTATCTACAATGACTTAATTTTTATAATTAAATATCTAATATACACTGGCCTCCAAAAAAAGTACCATCTATTTTTTCCGTCTAATTGGAGAATGAATGAACACAGAGGCAATATGCACCAATCTGTTCTTTAATGAATGCAATATAAAAATTTTTTAAAGTTCTACACAAATATGATTTACAACACAAAGCACTACTGGCAGAGAACTCAATTCTCGGAGAAAATGGTACATCATAGTTTTAGGTTGAAAAATATCTTGGAAACATCACAAAAATGCGTTCTAATAAAAAGGCTAGCTGCAATGCATTGATGACATCAACTTTCCATGCTAAGTATTAAGCTGTCGGGCACCGAAATGGGTGTAATCAGACCCCGAATAATCTTTGCTCCATCTCACTTGACGACTTTAAAGAAGGACTAATAGCAGCTTCCTAGGAAGTCCCAAAGATGCTACAATGGATTACAGATTGGATATCTAGCTGGCCATTCCATTCGCACCATACCGTGATCCTCAAGATAGTCCCGATGCAGTCGCACATTGTCGTAAATCAGAAGAAAATCATTACTAATAGCAGCGTAAGAGGGGAGAAGGGCATACGGATCTTCGATTTTGTCTTGATATCTCACACCATTCAAAGTTTCTTCTTGGAACACATGCATGTCAGTATGACCACCGAGAGAGATCCCTGCTCAAATCATTCTTCTACCACCTCTGTAAATTGTGACTTTAAAACAAAGTTGGATTTGTTGTACTTGAGGCATTGTTCCCTCTAAATCATTTTACGACCTAAATCACTTTTCCTTGTGAAGCTGAACTCATTTTCAAAGACTACAGAAGCCCATTGCTGATTTGTCCAGGAGACGTATTCTCTTGCCCAACGTAAATGAGCAGCTCTGGGTCCTGGCTTCAAGGAGAAACTTACAACTGATCTTCATGCATACATATCTGTATTGTGAAGGCACCTTCGTACTTTTTTAGTGGAGATTCTTGTCTCTGTTGCTACAAAATGATCTGCCATGAACTCAAGTACAATAGTGCTACTCCTCCTTCGAGCCAAAAGAGTTAAATAATGGCGCACGGAGGTATTGCGACTCGTAGTCAGATTGAAACACGCCTTTTAGACACAGAATCCTTGGATAGAAATTGACCACATAGTCGTTTGACTACACTACGAGACACATTGAGATATGAAAAGCATCAGCTTGTGACAAACCGATTTCCATCCACCCGAAAGCCGGACAACTAACGGACTTCTCCCATATTTTATTATAATTTTCTGGATATTGTCAAAGAAACTGCTTCTAACTACTGAAAATCAATAATCACGCACCTAATTTATACATGAAATTATGAAGGTTAGATTTTTTTTTCTATTTCCATATCTCTAGTAGCATACAATTGTCGTACAATATTGTATGGCATTTATCAATATTCGCAATATTGTTTAATATCATATAATATCGAACATTATTGAATAATATTGTGCAACATGCTATGTTATCTGGGATAAGGATTCATTCAATTCTTTAAAATAAAAGTGGTTGCTATTGTTTTTGCATTAATATTCTGAAACTTCATTACTATCATGCATAAAAACTGTGAATTTTAATGTTACGGCCATTTTTTTTTATTGGTGAAAGCTGTTAGATATCAATGCTCCTTTTCTCCTTCTCGAACCTCACTTTATCCTAAAGTAGCATCTGCCATTATGTAAGCTGCGCATGCGCTAGATATTTGCGCCACATGTATTTTAAATGATTGAAGATCCTTCCTGTTCTCAGTTAATCATTTACTGTAATATCTTCGTATGCATGTTGCTGTATAAATAAATGCTTTTGTTGTTTTGCAATATTCACTGTGTAAATCTCCAACACTTGTTGTACTTTACCTTTTGGAGGACAGTGTATATTTATCTTTATACATATTTTATTTCCACAATGCTGCATAAGCATATCTCATTCAGTTCTCTTCAACGATTGTTCTTTTGTATGTCCACTATGAAACTAGAAGAAATACATGAGTTGTACTGATTTTAGGCAGTCAGTCACAATTTTTAAAAGAAATCGACTCTTTCTGTTTAAAAAATGTTAGATAAAAAAATGTGCCAACTATGGTCATGGCAACTAGGATATCAGAATTGCAGCCTTCGATCCTGCCCAATTGTAGACATTCCACTAGAAGGCTTATAAGAATAAATATCAAGACATAAAGCCACTGTTAATTAATTAAAAAAAAATGCATATTTAAGTGATTTGAGATAATGTCCACACCTTACTGCTGGTTAAAGAAAAGAATTTTTGAAATTCTGGCAAAAATCTATAATATAGCTTAACAAAATCTGTAGTATTGGACAGAATAAAAAATACCTCTAATTCTTTGGTCTACACATCATTACCGCAACTTCTATTTTCCCATCAAGCAACTCAAACATTTGGTACTCATATTAATTAAGTTAAAATTCATAAAAGCCACAAATATCTCTCCTATACACAAATATATACATTACAAATTGAATCTTAATTAATTTCCGAAATTTTATATTAATTTAGCCCATATGAACTTAATTCTAAAATGTTCTCTTATTTCCTAACCCATTTTGCACTATTATTATTTATTTATTCTAACACTATTTATTTAATTTTATTTAATTAATTTTTTATTTTATTTATTTAATTTATACTAACACTATTTATTTTATTTATTTATTTTATTCTAACACTATTTATTTAATTTATTTTAACACTAATTTAATAAAATTGCCGATTTCGTGGTTCTCACACCAGGAACAAAGAGAAAAAAGTCCTTAGCATTCGCATGTATTTTTCAAAGATATCCAAGAATCCTTTGCTTAAGACGACACATGGCAAAGAAATCCCTATCAAAATCTCATAGTAAAAAATTCTTAGATTGTGGCATAAACAGGTGTCATTTTATCATCGTTTCACTTTTTCCATGTACAAATTATGGCTACTGTGGTGAAATAAACTGAGGTTAAAATTTCAAGAGTTTCTTCTTTTTAGCCATGTATCTACAAAATTATGTTTACATTATATAAATGTCTAAATTAACCGATTTATCAGTACTCCCAAAAAGCTTTTGATCCCATAACTAATTTTTATTCATGAAATAAAAATTAGTCTTGGGATCGTAAATTCCAAATTTTATTTACATTCTTTTTTTGCTGGACTGAAGCAAAGGTCCAAGAGCTAAGGCATGAAATTTTTATATTTATACTACTCTATTATATTCTCACCTCATGGAAATTAGAGCCATACTTTTTCAATTTTTTTGTATTTGGCACAGCACTTTTTTTTTGTTAGTGGATCACTATTTGTTTCTATCCGATTTTAGTGATTAATTTTTATTTGAGTGCTCATGATCATTATGTATCAAGAAGATCCAACTACAAAGAAACAAAGGATTGCAAGAGAGAAAATTGTATGTTAAAAAAGCGACAATAAATCAAATCTTGGATATGCAACATGTTTACAGTCTGTCTAGATGGCCACATCTTCTAGTAAAATTATCTTTAATGATGTAATGTACAAGCAAAACAGAAAGAAAAGAAGAGTAAAACTGTAATCACATTGGTTTTATTTTGAATTAAATGATCTTCTCAATCAAATAATATACTACAGTGTATCATATTTACACTTTACACAATTGCAACATTTAACTTATTGTATACACAATGATTATGTAATATGAAATAACTTTACACACATTTAAGCAGTACAAACTAGAAAATCATGATGGTGATGTACAGGTTTTTGTCCTATGGGACAAATATCTATAAAACTTTATGATTTTTGTTGAGATCCTAAAAATAAATCTCGCATATCTTTTTTAGCACATATTTTTGTACATAAATAAATTAAATATAAGCATATATACAGAAAAAGAAAAGGAACAATTACATGCTATATACATTTCACAATAATTCCATGCATTTTTAATAAAAAAATAAAAACAAATACAATTTCATTTGTAAGAACAAGAATTTAGCACTCATCATTATAAAGTAAAATAGATAATTTAATTCACACAAACTAAGCTTCTTTATAGAAAAATAAAGCATAAGATTCATATTCACTGTAAGATGTCAAACATAAAAATTCAAATAATTTTTTTAATATGTTTCTTTAATTATAGCAAATAAAATTATGTTGTACATGAACTAAAAATCTAATAAAGCAATCTGTAATATCGTAATTAAAATAAGAGTGAGGTGTATAAAAAATGTCACTAAATTTTTAAAATCATTCCATAATTCAGTTAAAAATTTAAAAAATTAAAATTCATTCTCGTTCATGATTTTTGAATTGAATAAGTATTCCAATCAATAATTGATTAAATTACATAAAAAGAAAATATCTTTAAAAAATTAAATTCTTCCATTTCATTAAAAATAATGAAACTCAAATATTATTTATAGCTACATTCTCTGAAGTTGAAACGACCTTTGACTAGCTCTTTATATCAAAATTTATTCTAGAAATTTTACATAATCAAAGTAGAATGGATATTGCTAAGCTGTCATCCAATCTAAAATCCTTACATGGGAATTAATCTTATCAGCTTCAGCTGTAGCACTTAGGAAAAATCAATGAAATCATCTATCAACATTTTTTACAAGCTATTGTGACATTAGAAAAATGGAGATACACATTCATTACAATGGAGTGACCATACTAGCCACTAGTTCATGGATTGCTGTAACAATGAGAAATATATAAGTTATAAATACATTCATCATCTGTTCTTTTGTAGGATATGGTTGTAGAGAAAGCACAATTCCAATGGAGGAAAATAAAAAAAATATGCTATGAAACAAAATAGTTTTCTGTTATATATATATTCTATAAATGTCTAGTTATCATCACTAAGATGCTGCAGATCCTTCCTGTTGAGTTTTCAGGAGGTTATAGCAGCTCTGGCAGACACGGACTGGATGCGGAATCCGAAGTCTGTTTATTTCTGATTCAAATCGACTGCACCTAAAAAAAAAAAGCATATAATAATGTAACAGCTAAAATGTTGATGTCAATCTACAAAGGAGAAGCCCCCCCTCCATATTTCCAATCCATAATTTCAATTGAATTCTATTTCTGCATATCAGACACATTTGCTATTTTTTGAGCTGACAATTTAATATCTTTTCTAAATAACTGCTTAATTAGTTTTTCTGTAAGTCAAAAACGACAATGGAATTCTTAATTTTATAAGAAAAATTATAATTCAAAGAAATTATTAATTTTATATTTCAAAGAAAAAAAATTAAATAGCTAACTTTGCAATAACCTGATAAAATTACTCTAATTAAAAAAAAAAAAAACTAGCCTATTCATAACTATACAATTGTCCCTTTCCTTTATTTGAAATAAATTATAATATTTGAAAAAAGGCAAGAAGTTAGAAAATGATAACTTGACTAAGTATCCTCTTTGTTTCCTGGAAAAGTTAAAAAATTTTAGTATGAAAAAAAAAAAAAAAAAAAGGTAAAAAGTAATGAACATCAGAGCTTCTCCTTCATTATATATTTTTTCTTTTTAAAAAGCTAAATAATCCCTTAATTTCCATGCTAAAACAAATCCAAAAGAAAAGATAATTTATATTCTTTCTATTGTTTTACAATTATGAAAGATTAAATAAATTCCAACAAATTTATGAGAAAAAAAAATCCAGGAATCAATAATTTCCTATAAACCTGAGTGAACAGAAATGCTTTGCTGTTAATTAATTTTGTAGTAGATCTTTAATCTGGATCTTTTATGTTCTTTTTATTGCTTCTATTTCCCTCTTAAATATTTTAAATAGTAATTTGGATATAAAAAAAATAATTTGTTCAATAAAATTTATTACTGAAAGAAGTTAGAATAATTCGAATGAAATTCAATTCCAACATAATTATTTTACAAAATTAAATTACTTCTTTTTTAAAAATTACCTGGAACAGAAGAGTTGTCCACAATTACGACAATGATGCCTACGTTCTGAAAAAGAGAAGCGAACTCTACAAGTTGTACAACTATCGCTTCCTCCTTCATCTCTTACCCAATGGTCAGCAATTCCACGACCAGGTTTATCCGTCACACTCCAGCTAAACACACGACCCCTGGCATCACCCACATACACTGTTTTATGATCTCTGTTGAAACAAAACAAAAACGATTTTATAGTTACATTAAACATACATAACAATGATTTTATAAACGTAACTTTAATTCTCAGATAAGATTATTATCAAAATATAATTTGTACTTGCCTGGATACAGCAAGAGCTGTCACAGCAGCTGGTTCAGTATTGTCAGACCTATCAAATGCAGTGTGCATTGTTAGCTTACTTCTAAACACTAACTGACAATGCCATCTGAAACCTGCAAAATGGTGAAATGTATGAGACAAATATGAAGATATAGCCCTGATTATTATTATGTTTATTTTATTATATTACAAATATAAAAGAAAAATGATTAACTTTCATCCCAGACTTAAATTATTTTTAAAAAATTATTATTTTTCTCAACTAAAAAAAAAGGGGAAAAAAACCCCCAGAGCAAAACGAAACATATGAAATACGCTAATGTCCATGAATTGAGGGGCAATAATAATTTGTAAAGAAAAATATGATGCAAGAAATTTTTGCCAATTAATGAACAAATACAAACTAACGTAAGCAAAAATATATCGAAAGTAACAAATTTATAGAATAAATAAGAAATGTAAAGATGCCAAATAAAAACACACTAATTTATGATAAACGTTTTTCAAATTACACCAGGATTGAAAATTTTTATTATATATGAGATGCCAAGATTTCACCCAAAATCTTTCATTTTTAAGTTTACTTGGCGGTATTCAGATTAAACTAGAAGTACCAACTCAAGATGCCAATCAGTAGTTTTACGACAGTTTGTATTTTTTGGAGATTCATCAAGGGGACTGCAAAAATATCATTTGGGATTTTTAAAGAGGTATACAAAGTTATCATACAAATTTAATTACAAATGGGTTTTTTCTTAACATTAAACTTAAGTTAGGTGTATATCCCTCTTTCACTGCAACACATGAATAGTATTTACTGCACTTACTTCAGACAAGATTATCCAGGGGAAATTGAAGAAAATTTTGCCATTCTTGTTTATTCACCACAATAAGCTATTTTTTACCAAGCAGTAGTAATTGACTTATGCCATGCCTCCCTCTATTACATCTCAAATATGTTCAGTGTGATTAAGGTTAGGGTAAATATACAAGTAACTCTATCAAATGCATATTCCATTTTCAACAAATTTGTTTGCTGTCAATACAGAAACATAGCTGACATTATCATTCAATATAAACGAAGCAAATCCAGAACCTAAAGTGAAATCACAAAGGGCAATTAATAGCTAGAAAATATGTTTTTAAATTTAGATCAGTTTTTTTTAAGTTATAAAAGTTGTGCCTATTTACACATTAGATCCTCCCAGAGCACACACAACTATTTCTATATTGGTCAATTTCCAAAACGATATGACTAAAGAATAAGCAGTTCCAGAATCATGCTCAATATACCAGCATCTTGAATTAGATGATAAAGAAAATCTTTCATCTGGGAATAGTATATTTCCCCAATACTGATCATTCCAGTTGACATATTTATGAAATCACTGATATATCCACATTTTGTCAAAAATACTCAATTGAAAACATAACTGGTTTTTAAGCAAATAAATTGAAATCATTTATATTCTAGTCAGTGTCTGGCATGATATTCTGGTACTTATGCTTGCCTGCACATTTTAAGTTAATTTGACAAGTGCTATTTGATGATTTCTTTTGGCTTTACTTGCATATAATGATCCACAACTGTTATAGTTTGAGTTTTTGATCAGAACTATAACATCTAATAATTGCAGCTCACAAATCATTTCCAACATTGTCTAATGATTTGCTAATTTCAGTTTGTTAGTAATTTCTCTGACTGAACAGTTTTCTTCTAATCTATCAGTCATTTTTCTGTTAGTAAAATTAAGTATTTCGGTTTAAAAAAAAATCATATCAAATATGGGGGGGGGAGGCATCAAACATCAACAAAATCTTTTTTTTTTTTTTTTTTTTTTAACAATACCTCACTTTATCTTTATTTCCACTCACTGCCTTAAATGCCTTCACTCAAAATATTTGCAATATAGAATTTTCATTCAAATTCATCTGCTAATCAGTCACATCTCCTGCTCTTGTCTGGCACCTATGTTAGCTTCTTTAAGTCACTTACAATTAACTTTTATGTACAGAAATAACCATTTTTTGCCAGTTCCCTAATTTTATGGATGTCAGTGTATGGTAGCTTAATATCCTGCTCATATGTACACCGGAATATATAAAACTTAATTAAGCATGGTAGTATTTTTATGAAATGAAAATGACATAAAATGACAAATGAGGCATTAGTTTTATGGCATACTTTAAAAAGAAACACCTCCATAATATTTTTTTTATGTAAAAACCATAAATTATCAACACAAAAAAGTAGAAAACACTAGATCTGATATATTTGTAAAATAAAATTTAATATGTTAAACAACAAATTTTTATATTTAAAAAAACATATGAGATGCATTTATTTAAATCTGATTTTTAAATGAAATTTTTTAATTTTAATAGATTTACAGAAAATAAAGACGACTTAAATGGATAATTTAATTGTAGTCGTGGTAAAAAGAAACAGCAAATTTTGACTTTACTTTATACATAATCTACTCATGGCTCAATTGGTAGTTTCTGAATCATTAAACATATGTATTATGCTTCCAATCAGAAAAATGTTCTAAAATAATGCAAATGATTTTATACTGTCTAAGTTACGAAAAGTATTTCTGAAAATATTACAATATTTTAAGTAGCATAAACTATTTTTAATAAATTATTTCTGAGTTACATTTAAAAAAATTTCTTCAGCAGTTAACATTGATTACAACTAATCCTTCCAAAACCATTCTGAGGGAGACATGCCAATCAATAGAAGGCCTGGCTCAAGGTGATCCCAATTACTTTAAAATGCTAAAATTCGAAATTTTAAAATTGACTGGCTTTTCTCACTAAAGAGCGGGACATTTTTAAAACTTAAAATGTTAGTAAATCAAGAATACTTTAATAAACACAGTTTAATAGGATTAACTTTAAAAATTCAGACATTGCAATTTTTCAAGCATTTGCATTCATTGATTCAAACAATATAAAATAAAATTCTTTATATTATATAAAGTATTTTTCTAAATGGAAGTATATACTTATTTCAAGTGGCTTAGAAATGAGTTGTTAAGCCATAGTTAGAGTGGATTAAATATGCTTAATTTAAACAAGTTATAGAAATTTCCTAATCAGATTGGAGCTTGTAAAAATTGAAGAAAAACAGTACTTCCGAAATTAAACCCGGAATATTTATGTGTCATACTTTTCTATAATGCAAAGAATGGAGAAATATGAAATAAAGGTATTTTGATGCTTAAATCATTCTCAAAACCAGACAGCATTTTAGTCAATCAATAGAAAATCTTTGAAAACTGGCAAAACATTCCGATACTAAATTTTAAGAAAGTTCAAATAGTATTTAGCTAAAAAATATTAATTTTTTTAGATAAAATGAAGACATGTAGCAATTCAAGCTGAAGAATATACTGGAAAGTAAAAAGACAAGAAAACAAAAACAAAATAGTTTAAGAGGGCACTAGAAAAGAAAGTGACGGAAAACAAGATCTTACCATCCTTAAGAATTTTCTTCTTTTTCTTGCTTCTAACTATAGAACCATCTGGCATTCGTTCTCCTTCAAGGCCCTCATTTTCAGAAACCATCACAAAAGAATCTGTTAGAGATGTGTCCGACTTACTGAGCCTCATTTTGCTGCTGGTAGTTTCCGAAATCTCATCAGTGTTTACAGACACTTCAGGGCCAACTGTGCTACAACGTTGGAAACTACTAGGTTGCTCTACTGGACATTCAAAATTCTCAGAATGAACAAGTTTTTTGGTTTTAGAAGAATCTTTAGAACTTGATTCAATCTCACTGCTATGGAAACCAGAGACTGTTTTGGAATGTTGAATTTGAGATGTTGGAATGAGACTGTCTTTTGGAATTTCTTTAGAATCACATGAAGATTTGGCTTCAGCTTCTTGTGCTTTAACATCTTCTTCTAAATCTTCAAATTCATCATCTGTTGAATAAATAGAAGGCAAAATGCTTACAAGAATTATAATTAATAAAAAAGTTAAATCAATATTTTGTATAAAAAATTCTATCATTAAAAATGAAATATGGATTTAAAAATGAACTTTTTTCAAGAAAAATTTTACTTTATAAAATTTTTGCACAATTTTTTTTCTATTTAAATATTTATTTTATATGTATTGAATTATATAACTGTTTTGTATGTATTTGACTATATAAATATTTTCCAAAGAAAAGAACTTTTAAAGGAAGAATAAATAAATTTTATTAAAACCAAAATTTTACTACTGCATTAATATATATATATATATATATATATATATATATATATATATATATATATATATATATATATATATATATATATATATATATATATATATATATATATATATAAAATATATTTTCTACTTATTAGTTTTTTTTATTTACAATTTAACTTATAAATATTATAGTATCATGTATTTAATTGTTTTCACATTCACTAAAAGGTGACATTATTCAAATGGTAGCAAAACTTAATTAAATTATAAATAAGTTCTCAAAGCAACAGACTATTGTATTGCCAATGAGAATACACAAATACATACAATATTAACTCTAGCAAACTAAGGAGTGAATGAACACTTGAAAACAAAACTTTGTTTTCATAAAAATGAAAAAATTAAGAAAAAAAATTAGACATGCCTGTTGTTTGGATGCACATATATGTTGCATTTAGCTATTTGCACAAAATTATAAAGTACAGAAACGTTTTGTGAAAATGTTAACATTTTTTAATTACTTATTACTAATGTAGTCAGTTAAGACTTTTCTATATATTTTGTAAAAAGCTGATTTTAAATTAAAGAATTTAACAGATTCCAGAGGACTAAATAGTTAGAAATAATTTGCCACTTTTTTATACATAAATATTGCATAAAATTTTTCCAGTATTTTGATATTTCTTAAATACTAGGCATAAAAAAGTATATATGTTTTTATGACAGATAGAAATTAGAGAATTTCAACATTCTCAAGTGAATATTGGCACTTCAGTTCCTGTGAATGTTGAATTGACAAATATGTGAATGTCAATACTTGCCAGATTTCGATCTTTCACAATACAGTTTTTATAACTTTTTTATACAGTTGTATAGCTCATTGTATTTTTTAATTCATTAGCATTTTAATATATAATTTCAGAACAGTTTTTAAAAGACTAATGCATTCAAGAAAGACTAATTTAAAACAGAAAATTAAAAGTTAAAAAAAGGGGAATAGCATTTCATTTACAGTGACAAAAGCATAAAAAGTTTTACATTTTTTTTTCTTTCAAATTTTTGTGGCAAAATGTTGCACAAAATTTATATGACCATTCTGAAAAATGAACCCTATAAAAAATATCAATTATAATCTGCAGAAATTATGAATAGTGGGACAACAGCAAATGAGGTCATTGAAATACTCTACATACTGCAAGTCCAATTTATACTTACCATCCTTTTCTTCCTCTGAAAGTGAGCTCCCTGATGCACTTTTTGTGAAACGAGATTTATCAGTAGCACAAAGAGTACTACGCTGCATCAAATCTCCAATATCCTTGGAGCCGGCCAAGCTCATACGGCGAACAATTTCAGCAGCTTTGTTTTCTGTCACAGTTTCTTCTTTCTCAGATGTTTTCGAAACTTGTTTCTTATCTGTTGAAGAATCTTTCTGATTTTCTTCCATCGTTAAATTAGTGTCTTCAGGGATCTGAACATAATCAGCAGACCACATCTAAAATATAAATTAAAATAAATTTTAATTGTAAAAAAGTAGCAAAAATTGTACTCAGTAGAAAGAAGAAACCAATAAGTAGAATCAGGAATATAATGTGTGATGCTGGAAGTATTATACCTACAACTAAAAGAGATAGTATAAAAAAAACTTGTTATGTGACTATATGCCTTGAGAAACAAGAACTATCCTTTTATAATAATATACTTTTAAATTTTTGAATGTAATTAACTTCAGATATCTGTAGTGTTTAATACCTTAAGCAAAACTATGCAAGCTACAATAAAAATTATATAGTACATCGCAATGAAAGCTGCATATGCTAGATTTACAATATGAATCAAATTGATTATTTTACTATTAAATGCATTTTTGCTAATTTTTTATATACAAGGTGTTCAATATTCAATTATTATCAAGATATCAAACCACCTTTAAAAAGTTTAGATTATATTTTAACTAGATTATCAAAATAAGCTCAGATTAATTAGGCATCCAATGCTCCGGTACCTTTATCCTTCAAATAAGACTAAAATATCAAAGGGATTTACAACTTTAACTATAATTAGAAATGTAATATATTTTTACTTTATGTTTTACAGTTGTAGGACAAATATATATTTACATTTTAAAAATAAATGAGCCTCAAGAATTAAAATTGCATGAATTATATTAATGAATTCTCATAAAAAAATGGAGCAGATGAAAAATTGCACTGAAGGTTTTAAGAGTATAAAAATGTACAAACACCTACAATATTAAATATGTTCTAGTATATCATTTCCATATATTAGGAAAAAAACACATGTCTGAAAATGGATGAAAAATTAAAAGTAATTATTGAACTTTCTTATAAGCCTTACTTTATAAATTCTGAATTTCCCAAACATATTTTATTCAGTGTGACACCTTTCAAAATCTAAGATACAGTTACTATATGTATCATACTAAGAAAAATTTATTATTCCATTTAAACAATAAATTTTAAAAAAAATTAAGGTATGCTGTAATTGAAATACCTTTGGGTTTTAAAACTAGACCAATGCAATAAAGTTATCGCCTAATAGTAGAATGAAAACACTCAATTCTGATATGATAATTTGCATGTCAATAATTGGGAAAAAAAAAAACACATCTTTCCTTACACATTTTAATAAAGTATGAACAAAATTACTTACACGAACCACACCATCACTGGAACCAGTCATCACCACATTTTGATTGTCCCATTCATTGAGAAAAGAAAAGGCCACACAAAGAATCTGTTGCGTCCTGTCCGCTCTACCGGTGGCAGTGTTGACTGATGCAATCTCGTCACCATTGATAGACCATAGGAATAAGTGGGTCCCAGCACATGTTGCTATGTCACCCTTCAAAAACAGAGCACCATATATTCAATAAATTAAAAGATTAAGAAATAATAAAAGTAGAAAAGAATTTAAATAACATTTAAAAGCCATGTTTTTAAACCTCCGATGGCCCGCAAAAAGACAAGAGTAGAGAACCAAATGAATTTATCAACAGAAGTATGTACAAACATGGTTATTTTCTGACATAGCAGCTGTGAAGATTTAGACATCTGTCATATTGGTGACCACGTTTTCAATCCTTTCTTCAAAGAATGTTGCCACCAGTGATGCGAGATGGACCTTGTTATTCCTTTGAAGTTCGTCATTAATCTGGATATTCTTTGATTATTTAAAAAAAAAGGAAATGAGGTAAAAATTCTAAGCAATTACCCTCTAAAGTCACAATTTCGGTATCCCCTCATTTAACAACCTCAGTATTTTTTTTGATCCACAAAATCATTTGTAGAAGATTGTCACTCTTCACTAGGGAACAATACTTAGACCTGAATGATTTTGATTACTTCTTTGAATTAATGAATTACGAAGTACTACATGTACAGAAAAGCTTACAGATTAATATGGAGATAAAAAAATAAAATAAATATTAAAATTCATTACATTACTATTGGCTATGTACTTCAAAGAGGGGATTGGAAACTTGGCCTACGAGAAATATTTTTCAAGCATACCAAAATGAATGTCACTTGCAATATAGAGAATGATATTCATTTCATCTTTATAGTTTTTATATTTTTGTAGATTACTCACACAATGGCAAGCTTCTTCCAACAGGGACTTTTAAGATCCTAATTTAATCTTATTATGATGTTTTATTGTAAATAATATTCATACAAACTTATAAAAATTAAACTAAACAGGAAATCCATTGTTATTAATTTATGTTTCTGAATTATTTTCGACAAACTCTTGAAGAAGAATTAGTATAAAATGTAAAAGATGTTAAAAATAAATTTTACCCACCGTAACTTCATTTATTGCAATGGCTGCAACAGGGGCAGGGTGACCGAGCAACTGACGTACAAAAACTAAACGGCTGAGATCCCACAAAATACAGGTTCTATCCCGAGATCCACTGACAATTAAGTTATACGCACGGGACGCAGCAAGACATGTGATGGGCTCTGTATGACCATACAAGTTCTTCTTGATGGTCAGTTTTTTCTTATCATATTGCCAGACTGTTACCATCTACATAATAGAAAAACATCACAAATTCCTTTGATAAACTATGATAAAATAAATTATCACACAGATCAGCTAACTCTCAATATATATATATATATATATATATATTAATTCAGAAACAAGATTTGTTTTTTAAAAAATACATTTTTCATAGTGTGGAACAATTATTTTTGCTTTTTTTGATATTTTCCAATTTATAAAGTAAAATATGTTGCACAATGAAAAATTGAATACATTAACACAGTTCAATAATTGGAAGTAGAATGGAAATTATAAAGTAAATATACAAAAATAAATATATAAATATTCAGAGTGTGGTACACACAGTTATATTTGAAATTATAGAATTTAATTACAATGGACCTCATTTTAACATTAAAATTATAGTTCATTCTTGAATCTTACTCATAATGCAAAGCCCCTGTTACATGAAAACCCCAATATAAAATAGGATAATGCATTTAATTTCTAAAAAATACTCAAACAAGTTTATAAGGGAGTAATTTATTATCTTTAATACATGCTTTTTTACAAGAAAGTTTCCCACAGACATTTATTTTGCTTACACTTTAAAATTTGCAACATCAAACAAATTTGTGGTGCAGAGAGTTACTGTCTTATTAAGGTAATTCTTCTTAACATATGATGCTTCACTTTCCCATGCTTTCAGTATTTTTCTTATTTCACTGGAAATGTTGAATGCAATACTGAAGCTATTACATCCTTCTTCCCTGATGAAATCTCTTCCAAAATTTCTTTCTGGTTTTTTTATTGCATTTTCAGGAGGATTAAACAAGAAATCAATAAAAGAAAGGTTAAATTGTAGCCTCTGGCTAAGCTTGTATTTGTGCTTGCATGTTACTGAAATACTTCTCTCTGATATTTCAATGCTAAACCAGAACACTTACGAAGTTTCTTGCATTTTTTTGATGTCTCAATTAACTATATATTTTACATTTCAGCTTTTAATTTGGAAAAACAAACAAATAAAAAACAGAAATTAATAGCCATATTAACACTTTAACTACTGACCTTGCTCATATGGCCATGCTAATTCTATCCTGACAGGCTGGTTTCATTTTCAAACAATGGATGAAGGAAAAATGTATTATCACCAAGATTGTTTTTGCTTTATATCTATCCCTCATTTGAAACAGAAATTGGTCTGCCAGTATAGAATTTGCATGGTGACTAGGTAGGATCAGCAGTGAAAGGGTTCAACACAGATTGATAAAGCAAAATACAGGCAGCATTTTGTATCTGCAGATGACATTAAGATGTATTCTCATCACTTATTTTGAGAAATATTGCATGATAAGGGAAGGAGTCCTTTTTTCCCATTTTGTTTTGCTCATAATGCAAAGAAGATGCGCTTAAGTCAGGTTTGACTGCAATATATTTTAATATACTTTAATAATATTCTTTTGTTACCATACATCATAATTCTACATATATCTATACCTATCTAACTATATTGAAATATTAAAATTACACAAAAAAGAATATACTGAGCTTCTTGGATTTTCATGAACAGGTCTGGAAAGCAATTGTAACAATTAAAAATGTTTAGGTTTCACAGAGCCAGATTTATAGAAAAAGGTTTGATTAGAAATAGATAATAAAGTACTCTATGACAATCTAATATATATATTGTCTAATTATTGCACTGGCCCTCAGATCTATACTATAAGAAATCAGTCAAATAACATCCCCAAAATCCAAAGTGATTCAAAACTGTAAATTTTTTTACTAATTACATAATTCACATTCAAATGATAGAAGTTTTCTTTTCTTTTCTTTTTTTTGTTTTGTTTTTACAATAAAGGAATAAAGCTTTAAAACTCTTTATGTATGAAAATATAACTGTGATTTAATAAAGTAATCTAAGTTCTGGTGCTTCAATATATGAACAACTTTAGAAATATTTATTCAGTAATTGTATCTAAAGCTGTTTATTGAGCAAAAAAGGATATTTTAATTTTCTTCAGATGACAGATAAAAGCTTATCCGATATGACACCAATTAAAAAATTCATTTCAATGCTCAAATTTCAAACAGGAATACTACATAATTTTACTAAGAATAATGTAATTTTAAAAAGTTGCTTATGATATTTGCTCTCATCAACCCATTAACCTCTTTTCTAGTATAAAGTTAAGTTTCAATCTATTTATATGTAAATATCTGTAAACAAGTTCTTAAGACTAATGTTACCTTTTTATAAATAAATATTAACATAATTAATAATATAATTATAAAAGCTTGGTTGAACTTAATAAACTTTCTATGTTCAGAAAATTAAACAATGTACAAATTACTGATGATCTGTGAACAGACTTCGATCGGTAATGTATTTACAAGAGTAAACTGAAAATTTAATATTATTCAGAATACCTCCATTATAAACTGTTTATCAGTAAAAAAACACTTTTAAAAACTTTTTTTATGTGTGAATAAATTACTGAAATGTGAAATGATAAGAGGAAAAGGAACTACACATTTAACCATGAACATATAAAATAAGCAAAAATTATACTTACTGAATTAGTGCCAGCAGTGATGATTATTTTATCATTTGGAGCAGCACAGCATAGAATTTCACCTGCAGGGGTATCTTCCCACACAAACAAGGCTCGTTCCACTTCATACATACCTATTCTAATACTGTGATCAGCAAAGCCCCATGCTACATACCGAGAATAATGTGGGGGGACAAGGATTTTATGTTGTTCCACAGCCATCAAAGTTTTTTCATGAAAAATAATGTGTCCAACTGGTCCCTTCAAATCTGAAATAAAAATGTGCAATTCATTATGCTAAAACATAAAAGAAAAGTTAATTACAAAAACAATTTAATATAAGACATTTCAAATTTAAACTATACTGAAATGATTTACATTTAAGATACCAAATAAGAAAGCGAATGAATTATAACACAGACAAAAACAAAACATGACAAATGAATGAAGTTTGGATATTGAAGATACACACATTTCTAGGGAACTATAAATTATTAAGAATAAAAATGAAAGCAACTGATTTTAAAACATTGTAACAAAATTTAAGCAGTTCAACATAAAACAAGATGTTTCAACATGGCAGATTAAAAAAAAAAAAGTCAAATTAATTATTTTTAAAAAATAAAACTTCAAAATTAATTTTCAAAATGTAAGGAAAAAAAAAAAACCCCATTAAATAATTATTTTAATTACTGTTTTGGAAGTAATTCAAATATTATATTCAATTTTAAAAAAATGTAGCACAACATCATAATAATATCATAAGAGATTTACTTATTATTTATATCTTATAACAGAAGATATTTCACAATCTGTCATTATCAAGATAACATGCCACTCAATTTAAAAAGAGAAAAAGAATTCAAAACATTACCTTTAATAGAATGTTTTGATGGTTCTAAATTGTCTAAATTGTGAAAAAACAATTTGTCTAAACTGTAACTCAATCCAGGCATTATTGGTCCAGGATCTATTACACTAGTGCGGTTGGTTAACTTCTTAGATGGATGTGCTTTCTTAAAAAGCTGGAATATAAAAGTAAAACCTCTCATAAATATTCATCTAGGAATTGTTTATTAAATTGATGTGGAGCATTTGACATTTTATAAGTAAAAAATAATAAATAATTAATAAACATCCATTTGTATTTATTGGTAATTTTATTTTCTCATACTAAATAATGGTTTTCAATTAATTATAAAATCCATGATTGAAACTAATATGGTGATGAGACATACCATAAAATTATAATAAGAGACTAACCAAATATTAAGCTGCAAAATGCTGTTAAAAGTACTCTTTATATTCTTATACTCATTTTATTAAAGATTAATTAGAATGTTTAAGTAATTTTTCCAACCATCTTTATTTTTGATATTATTAGCTGTTCAGCACACAGGCAAAGGTATTAAATACTTTTAAAAAAACTTCAAAGAATATTTTTTAAACTAATTTTTAACTATAGGATTAACCAAAACAATAACTGAGTAAAAATTAGTCAAGTATAAAATTAATAAAAATAAACATTTCAATCATGTTTTTAGTTTAAAAAATGCATAATTATATAGATATAAATGCAAAGATTATTTTAAAAAGTTTACCACTGTTTTTTTAAAGATAATATATTCTATAGATATTTAGCGTTTGGACACTCTCAACAAAATATAAAATAGAATCAAAACTAAATTATAACACAATTACTTCATTTCATATAATACAAATATTTTCAGCAGTAAATTTCTTTAATTAATAACTTTTTTGTAATCAAACAAAACCTATATTCATAATTTAAGTATTATTGAATTTTAAAAAAATGTATGTTATACAGCAGACAAAAATAGCAATAAGCCTTTTACTTGTTTAGGAATTTGTCCAAAATTATTGATGAATCCAATGGTAGCATTCTTTTTAAGAGGATCGTCAATGCTGTAAATGTCAACATTTCCTTCATAGAATAAATGATGAAATACATTAACAGCTTCAACTGCTGCAGGCCCTTGTTGTTTGAAGCCAAATATTAAATCAATCCATTCATGAAGATGAGCACTCACATAATCACATTCAAGAGCCTAGAATAAAATTTAACCATTCTGATTCAAATTGCTTTTGACTGAAATAAGAATTTATATAATACAAGCTGGAAAGTAAATCAACATACTTGTCTATGTACACGAATGAATTCTCTGGGATCACCCTTGGCCCATGGTGGAAGAACTACATCATTTAAAGGCACACCGTTTTGTTTAGAACCTAAAATTGAAAAATAAAAATAAACAATATTTAGAACAGGAACATATATCCATTACAGAGAAAAATCTATAAAACTAATAATTCAGTGAAGTAGAAGAGAAAATTCATAAGAAATTTCCTTTTAACATTTTCAAAAATTCGCTTTTTAAAAATAATTTTTGCAGCTAAAAGTCACAGAAAATTTTGGGGTAGTTTGCAATCTGCATTTTAATTTATTTTATTGTTTTGCACATTTAATTAAAAAATGAAATGTGCTATATCGAATGGACAAGAAAAGAATGAATTAAATTCTAATTAATTCCATGATAACTTTATTTTATTCAAGAATGAAAAATATAAATATCACAAAATTTGGCTTTATTATGTTAATTTTTTCTATTTCATTTTTATTTAAATACATTTAATGTAACAGCAATAAAATATTTACAATTTGAGAATTTTTAAAGATAATTTTATTTGCAAATGAAATCTTAAACAAATCTACGGTTATGAAAATTTCACTAAATGTACTAATAAGTTGAAGGTGAAAATTCTAACTAATTGAGAAACTCATCTAATTTGTATATTTTCATATATAATATCAAATTGAATTTATTGATTCATCATAGAATTTCAGAAATAAACAGATATTATAAATTATTTTTCTTTAATTTTGACTTTTGAAAACTTCTTGTTTCAAAAGCAGGCAGTAGTAAATTAAAGTATAATAGTTTTAAGTCCATTAACTTTACGTATTATATTTGTTCATGCTGTTTTATCCTAATCAAATTTGTGGAAAATTATAGAAAAAAGAAATAATAAAATGAATTTAGTCATTTATAATATGCACCAGACAACAACCTTAATTTTTCCTTTATTAAACTGAGACTAAAAACTTAGTTATAAATATCATATCATTTGAAGATATAAAATAAAATTAATATTATTAAAATCTCATTAAAATGTTTTTATTGTATAATTATCACTAACATACATATTGCAAAAATCACTATTATTTATTGTTAAATGACAAAATCAAGTGTAAACAAACCATCATACAAATTTCAGACTGCTTCATTAAACTCATTTACAATTGCATTGAATTAAATACTTTGTCCATCAAATTAATGAAGCTTCAAAACATTACTAGAAATTTTCTGGAATATTTATGTCATTAAAAGTCTATTCACTCAGAGGGAAGAAGAAATAAAAGAAGTCAAGAAATAGACTTCAAACAGAAAGTTTAATCAAGCTGACAAATAGGTTTAACCATTGTCAGATCAGTAATATATTATGACTTGTCTGTGGAAATTGCTATTCACATCTTATAAAGAAATTATCTTATGAAAATGTTCTTTATATAATTATAAGACTCAAAACATAAATTTTTAAATGAAAACTGATCCTTTTTCATAAAATTTTCATATGCTTTAATTCAGTTTACTATTCAACTTAAACAATATCTTCAAATATTATGATGGAATTCAAATTCATACATCAAAACATTCAATTACGTGCTTTTAATTCCAGTAGGATTTTCACTTCCACTTTTATTTCATAATATATGCATTTTTTATTTTGCAGTAAATTGATTTAAATGAATTCATGTTTTTTGAGTCATATCACATACCAAATCACAAAAATGCTTTCCATATTAATAATTTAAGAAGTTAAAAAATGAATAATTTCGACAAACAAGCTGGCTGCCAAAGACAGCTAATATGTTTAAAAAATACTTTGATATAAAAATACAATTAAAAGTTTAAAATATATTATAACAAAAGTGCAAAAATTTCCAAGTTAGTTTCTGAAAGAAAATCCATTATTATCATTTAAAACCATATTTAATACTATGACTTCTGATAACAAATTAATTTTAATCATGGATTTAATTAAATTGTGTCATCATGGATTGATTAAGAATTTTACATTACTATACCATAAGCAATTAAAATAATAATTTTCACAGCATAAGACTTCACAGAATCTCTAAAAGAAGTAAAATACTTACCTAAATCGAAATGATTGGAATTCAAAAGGAACTCTGGTAAATAAAAGAATTCTGGAATGAGCTCTTTAACATCAGCCATGTTATGTTTGGCAGCTGAAAGCCAAGCATCTTTAATGCTATGAAACATACGGTCAGCCAGATCAAAATGACCACCCTAGATGAAAAAACCCAAATTATTTTAATTTAAGCATCTAAGATTATTAAGCATAGTCTGGATAACTTTAATTTAATCTAACAAGTGGATGGGCAAGATTTTAACTAGTTAAATAAAAAAAAGAATATATATATATATTTTCAGTTTATATCATGATATAAGAGCAAAAGAGACCAAAATTGTTTGCTTCAGTGTTTTTTCTATGAGATTTTGATAGGAATTTATTTGACACATGTAGACTAAGGAAAGGGAAATTTAGGTATCTTTAAAAGAATGTTGCAAACATAAGGGATTTTTAACCCTTCACTCAGGGCATGAGAAAATACTGAGATCATCAGTTTTTCTAGAGCACACATAGAATTAATTAAATAAAAAATGGGAATGGGATTAGGAAATAAGAGAAAATTTTAGAATGGAATTTATATGGGTTAATTTCAAATAAAAATTTGGAAATTAATTAAGATTTAATTTAGATTAAAAATATCATTACACACACACAACACACACACACAGGAAATGAATTTAATGCTTTATTATAGTTCAAATTCTACAAACATTCTCAAATTCATGAACAAATCTATCTGAAAAATTTCCTCTCAGTACTTTGTTTTTTTGCTGAATCTCTTTACAATGGCTTATTCCAGTAAATTTTGTTTAAGTCTATAAATAGACTTAGGATTAGCCTTTAAAAGTTTTTAAATAATAAAAATTTGTCAAAAAAAAAAGAAAAGCTTATATAACTTTTGATATTTAATCAATTTTTATTTTTGCTAATCTTTATATTATCGTTTAGTTTTGAATTTTCAATCAATGAAACAATTCTAGATATTCATATATTGAAAGCATGAAATTAGCAAACTTTAATATTAGCTGCATTTCATCGGCATTTTATTATGAAAAAGCCTAAAAACATGTGATCTTTGATGTCTTATTTTGATAATTAATCATTGGCATATGATTAAATATAGCACTCAATTCTAATGTAGTATTAGAGAACGCAAAAAGCAGAAATAAAGTCAGTTCTTAAACTATATATAGATATATATTTCATTTTCTATTATTGCATATCTCAAGTATGAAATATTATCTCTAAAATTAGTATTTATTGAAATCTGAGCAAAAAATAAATTTCTAGAATTATGATGCTTTATTTACAATAGAAATCAACATCCTTAAAAAAAATATATCTACTACAAGGATACAGTTTGATTGAATTCATTTTTAAATAGTCGGAGAAGAGATCAAGTTTTAAATTATTTTTCTATGGAAAGATCCATATAATTAAATCCCAATATATTTTTAAAATGTAAATTAAATAAATAAAAAGAAGTTCATTATATTGCTAAAAAAGTAAATTATTTTCAGAAAAATATTTGGACAAGGGTATTTTGCTAAAAAAAATGCAGTAAATTAAATTTTATACAAATACAATATCAATGTATTAGTTAAATGAGAACAAAAAATTATATGTCAAATTTATTAAGAAAATAAAAGTAAAAATAATAATTTCAAAATTCATGCTTACAGCAGATAATTTTTTTCATATAATCTCATAATTATGTGCAAAAAAAAAAAAAAAAAACTGTTTAAATAAAGGGGAAAAAAACAAAACAATATCACCATTTATAAAAATTAAATTAAAAGAGTTTCAATAGTAGTATTTTGATACAAAAAGCATCTTTAAAAATTTAAATGATTTGTCTTTACCAATAATCCAAAGTTTGACTTTTATTTCATAAGCAGATACATTAAAAAAAAAAAAAAAAAAAAAAGACCCCCGCATAGCACGAAAAAATTTATTTCCTTATATGAAATAATGTTGTGTTCCTTATATGTAAACAAAAAATTTAGCTGTATTCTACCAAATTTTCAATTTTTATTAGAATGCATTAATTTTAAAAATATTTTTGATGGCATGTAATGATATAAAATTCCCAATAAAATTAGTGATTAATTTAAAATCGGATAAATTTCAGATTTAATACATAAAAATGAATGATAAAAGAGTATTTAATTGATTAACATTTATTTAGATTAATTTTTAAATCACCTGTAAATGTAAAAAATGCTGGGTGAAAGGCTCCATTCGCACAAGATATGAAGCTACAATCATAGCTGATGAATAAAATGTTCCATAATGATATGGGGGAGTTTCACCTAAAATACAAAACAACAAAAAACAAATTTAATTTCAAAATTAAATTAATAAACAGAAAACCAATAGACTGCCTGTATTTTTAAAGCAAAATATCAAACAATAATTAATCAGAATTAAATTTTTAGACATATAAGATGGTAGCAGCTAATAAATTAAACACTTAAAAAAAGAGTTATCTCTATTATGTAAAATAAAAATAGTAGGAGAGACCAGGTTAGTTGGCATTTGTTTAATAGCATTGTTAAAAACCACTAAATGACAGTAGAAGTGAAAACAGAGTGAACAGGAAGTATGACTTCATAAGCTCAGAAATTTTTAGTCAGTTTCATGTGAATCTGCAAACGCGAGAGGTCAAATTGTTAGTTTTTTCTTGAAAAGTAATTATTTACCACTTACTCAACTATCTTCTAGCTTATACAATATTAGCAATGAAGTTTATTGCACGATACATTTAGTATTTTGACATTCATGAGAATATGTCTTTTAATTAATTTAATATTTCTGGAAAAAAAATGGAATCAAAATAAAAATGGCATGGCGGGGCAGATTGGCCTTGTTTTTTGAATGATATCGACGACTAATATATATTTTTTTCAAAGTCATGGTTAGAAACAGAAAGAGTACGACAAATCGAGCTTCGACTCCTCAGACGTAATTTTTGAAGCAGTAAAACATATTTCATAAAGAACTGTTGTATACAAAGGCTGCTAAAAGGATGGGGTACCTTTGCTTTTCTTAAAACGCTACTGCCAAAAAGCTTCAAAAGCTGGCAGTGCCTAGCAGCTACCTGCTTTTTCAGCCGTCAGAAGGAAGCATATTTCACAGAATATGTAAAACGAATCTCAGATGTTTATTTTGGTCTCAGTCCGAAAGAAGTACCCAAATTTACTTATTAGTTTGTTCTTTTATTAAAACGGAAAATGCCCGATTCATGGAAGTTTAGTTATATTAACGTCCTGTTTTAAAGCAACAATAAAGCTATTTGGGTACAAACCTCGTAATTTTGAACCGCAGTCAGATGACGAGGATGACACCTAAACTGACATCTCCTCTCTAAACTTCCACACCACACCAGCGGCTGGATGTTTGGCCCCGACGGATTTAACGTGCAACAAATCCACTTACACGACGGTTTTGCGGTGGGATCAGGTCACAAACCTAAAGAACTCCGGTTCTCAAGCCAAGACTTTAACACCAGACTACCACGAAGTTTCTGATTGATGGAAGTGAAATCAATAAATAGAAGAGGACGGGTTCAATTTATTTTTTAAAAAAGAACTCTTACTTGTCCATTAGAAAGTCTGAAACAAGAAGTTTAAGTCGGGCAACCTCGTTTAATAAAACAACGTTGCTGCATTTTTTAAAGCAGTATTGCAACAAATACAGTTTCGGACTTGAGGATATATGGAATAGGGACCAGACATACTCCATAGCCATGCTCTCCAACTGGGTACCAACGAGATCAATAAAACAGCCGACTTTGCAGCTATTGGAATACTTCTACTGAACTCAGGACATATTTCTTGATTCGGAATTTCGGAGTAACGAACCATCCTTAAGCCACATTTAATGAATCTCTGTGACTCTTTGTTTTTGAATTTCATTTGATCTAATCTGATGTCTACTGACCCGACGGAATTTCAGCGGGAGAGTATAAAAGAAATGACACTCAACTGCTACAGGTGTTATCCTAAAGTTTTAATCCCAAACACTGTTTTACTCTGAAAGAGCCATGGCCATTATCAAAGGCTGGCACATGACAAGGAATAAGAAACGGATAAAGGAAGTGGCAGGTTGCTATTCTGAAAGATGCACTTCAAACAAAAAAACAGGCCGTTATCACAAAAAGGATTAAAAACAACTGCAAAAACCAAAACAAAAATCATACACAAAAAAAATTGAAGGAGGCAAGCTAAAAAAAATAGGAAAGTGGCAAAAGATGAAATGCAGAGAAAGAAAATGGAATTCAGGAGACAAATCTTTCATTCTGAGTCTCCTGATGAAGACGATTTTGATATTAACTGTGATTTGATTGAGGATTCCGATTATTTGAATCTAGAAAAAGATCCGGAGGTTAATGATTTTATATTAGTGAAACTGTTAATTGAAGATAACAGAATTTCAAAATTTTCATGGCTAAAATTTTGAACCAAAAGAGCCCCCAAGAATGGAAGGCGAGATTCTTCAAAAAAAAGTTCTACATGACAAACACATTTATTTTCCCCAATAATGCTGAAATAGCAGTTATCTCAAGGTCTGATTTAAAAATGCTTCTGCCACTGCCTTTGAACATTGGAGCAACAAAGATGTAAAAACATTTTTGCAATTTGAATTCGGTCTCAATTCATTGTATCTTGATTAAATGTTCATAAATTCGAAAAAGAAAGAGCAATTTTTAGTTAAATTCAATTATTTAAACTTTAGTTCAATAAAAGTTACTAGTTAAAACATTTTTTAAAATTTTCTTTTTAGATAAATACCAACAGTATAATTAAGAAAAGTACAAATATATAATGCCAATATGTCCCGCGTATGGTGCCAACACCCGGCCTCGGGGCATGTTGACACCATTGGTGTTAGCTCATTCAATTCGATACTGCTTGCTTATTTTTTAACCAAATTGTTATTAATTTCATTTTATACTAGCCATAGGATGTAAAAATGAGTTGGGATACATATAAGCTCTTTAATTATTATAAAAAAAAATATATATAAAAAAATTCTTGATCAAAATTGGAGAAAACTTACATATCTGAGAGAAAACTTACCATGAGGATCATCCCATTCTTTGAAACGTTTTTGAAATTGATTTAATCTGTCAGGAGTTTGAGCACCCATGGGTTTTGTAAAATCACGAAATGTTTGAGAGTCATTAAGATCAAGTTCCTGCAGACAAGATAAAAATGAATGCCTTTATTTTTATTAGGGCAAATGATGACCTTTATGTCTTATTATACATTATTTTGAATTATAGAAATATAATAAAGCAGCATCACATGATATAAGAATATTCACACTTAATTGCTATTCAAAAGTTAATTTCATAAACTTTAAGAGATCAGAAATTATTTTCTAGGAGAAAAATGTTATAAATTATATTTAAATATTGAACTGCAGCCTGCGTAGAGGAAGTAGTGTCTGTTAATTGGTTGATTTTCCTAGATGTGGCTATCGAAATGGTCTATAAAAATTTTTGTGTGTCAAGAATATTTTATTAAAATGGTTAATAGAAATCAGCCGTGCATAAAAAGTTGGATATTTAATTTTTTCAGTGATAATTTTATTGATTCAAACAATATAAAATGTAATGCTTCGCATTATTAAAAGCATTTTTTCAAATTGGAAACATTTAAACAATCCTATCTCTTAAAGTCCTATAATTTAAAATTTAGCTTTGGTCTATAATTAGAGTGGAGATACTCCATGCTAGTAAACTAATTAATTAATGATATGAAAAATATTTATTTATATAAACTTATAGAAATCATGCCTGAATTTCTATTAAAAACAATGCAACAACATAAGAATAAACAATTTTCAAATAAATAAACAATAACAAGATTTCTGAAATGCTACAAAGAAAAGGATTTTTTTTAAAAAATTCGATATCAATTATTATTAAAATTTATTTAGATATAAGTAAATATATTATATATATAAAAAAATGAAGCAAATATACCTCAGAATCATAGTCTGCTAATATCCAAGGAAAAACAGGATACTGCATTAAATCATTGTAGGAACGACCAGCCAGAGTATTCAAATGCATTAAGTATTGAAAGTTACTAATTTCGCCTCTCTGTGTATGAAGAAAACAAGAATACATTTTAAAAATGTATGATTATATGCAATATAAATAAAACAAATTATGTAGAAAAATAAATTTAGGACTTTAAAAACTGAAAAGAATACT
Source organism: Argiope bruennichi (assembly GCF_947563725.1). NCBI lineage: Eukaryota > Metazoa > Arthropoda > Arachnida > Araneae > Araneidae > Argiope > Argiope bruennichi. The sequence goes on along the minus strand of NC_079157.1, from coordinate 80,103,518 downwards.
TACAACCCAACGCTTTGTCACGGATGTATCACTAATCAGACTAGTAAATATATTAGCACTAGAGAAAATAAAATTAGAATTCAGTTTCAGACTAATAAATCAGAAGAATAAACAATAATACATAACTTATTTTGTTTAAAAAATATACAAAACAGAAGTTTTAAATATTTAACATCATCTTATGAATTTTATATTCCCAGCAATAATTAAGTTTTTACTTTTCTTAATTATGTAATCTAATGAAAGAAATTCAACTTAATCCTAAAGCAGAGGTACTTAGATTTCTCAAGAATCTAAGACTCCCCCCCCCCTCCTCAATGACTTTTTAAAGTTGACAATTAATATAATTTTTCCAAATTAAACATTTAGGGAATATAAATGTATGCATTAAAAAGTAACAATTATAAGTACATTAAAAAAGATTACTACCTAGATTCAACATTTGCAGTTCTCTTTTGACCAGCTAAAGATTCTTGTGCATTATCTGTAATAGCAGTGGCAACCGACAAAAACCTGCAATGCAATTGACAGCATTAACATAATCTAAGACAACAGCAATTAATTACTGTATAAATTGATGAAATATAATACTAACCGAGCATAAACTTTATTTGTAATCATTCTAGGAAATGCAAGAAGGTAGTTTCGGCCATCAGCTGAGAAAACTTCAAGAGCTATGGGCTATGAACAATAAGAATAAAAAGTACATGAATTTAAATAATAAATACTCCCAGAATTAAATATTTCAAACTACATATTTTGTTATTAACCAAACACTCTATATTTCATTTTCCTCATTTATAACAAAACATAAAAACAAAAACTGAATCCAATTAAAGAATTCACTTTTTATATATAAATTATATTTTTTTAACAATCAAAATATTTGCTTTCCTCTTCTTTGTTAATTATTCGTTTTTGTAGCAGAATCAATAATTCACATCAACCAAAGACAAATTAATAAAATTAAATTCTGCACTTCTTATTTATTACAAATTCTGCCATATTTACCTGCAATAAATATCTGCGTTTATGAACATCTCTGATTTCATCATAAGAAAATTTACTGCACCTAATGGTTACAAAAACAAATAATAGTACAAGAAATGATGATACAATGTATTATAAGAATGAAATATATTTATAGCAAATATTATTTTCCAAATATTTTAATGTATATTTGATACTTACATTCGTTTTTGATGTTTGCTTACAGGAGTTGAATTGGGTATAATTGGATCATGCATGCTGTAAAATAAAACCCATACGTATATGTTTTTGTTATTTTCATTTAAAAATGTTTTACAAATTTTATTTTTTAGTTAAGGACATAAAAATATTATTTAAATTTTATGTGTTTGAGAAATATGAAAGGAGGGCATTGAAAAAAAAAAAAAAAAAAAAAAAAAAGAATGAAGAGAGATAAACATATAAAATGTGCCTAAATGAAAAGGAGACTACAGTTGTGTGTAAAGAAATTTTAATAACAAAATTATAATTACTGTTCACATGAAACAATACAACTATAAATAACCAGCATTCATTGACATTGAAACACTGACCTCAGCATATAGAAAGGGATGGTTTAAAAAAAAAAAAAAATTAGGATTGCTGATGGATCCGAATGCTTGGACATCTACTGTGCACAAACCTTGCTTTAATCAAGCTTTTTTGTGGATTATGTGATGCACAGTCCTTTTGCTTATTGACAGTTCAACAGTAATTCCATGTGCAGTGATTTGACAATTCTGTCGTATGAGGTTCCACAGACAAAATTAGGGCATTGTCGGTCACAATGTGGCCCTGCCCAGAATGTAGCAATCCTTGATATTTATATGTCACAAGTCATAGCTTTGAACACCAATACAATATGGTGTACCATGCAAGACATTGCTTTCTATATCTTACAAAAAAATCAGCAAAGCATCTTTCCTTTCTATGCAAAAGATTCAGAAAACAGTTCTTTCTACTGATCTGGAAGAATTCATCATGACATTGCACAAGAAATTAGGATATTGATGTGAAGTTGTTAAATACACACATGCACTTGGGAATATCACCATGCTATCTATCGGCTAACACATTAACGACTTCATACAATGCCCAATTAAGGTTTCATTTTAATTTGGAAACACCTCATAGCTTATTATAGTAAATATAAATAATTCCAATTACTGATTAAAATTTAAAAAAACATATTAGTTTTAAATTTTAAAACATGCTATAATTTGATTAAAAATAGGCACATGATAATTGCCATTAAATAAGCTACTTTTAGAAAAGTGCAGTGGTTTATATTTGAGATAATACAATCATGGTTGACAATAATAATAATGAAATTATTTTAAAAGATGCAAGAGTTCAAAGAGTTCATTTATGTAGATAAATGATGAATAAAAAAGTCACAAATATGAAGTTAAGTAGAAATAAATTTTTTCATAATGATTTTTCTTCTGAAAAATAAAGTTAAGCTCAATACAGATATTTTTTATTAATGAATGTTTTCAAGTAAAAATGCTTACTGAAAAAACAAAGGGAATAAGAGGGATAGGGAAGGGACTTACTTAGCAGGCAAAGAATCAATATCTCGAATTTCACGAGTCTTCAATAGTGTAAAACCATCAACTACATAAAAGTGTTCTTTTCCGAAAAGTAACAAGCCTTCACATGTGTCAAGTCCTTGAATTCTTGCACATCGAAACATATGACTAATCTGAATGGAAAAATCATTCATAAAATTAATAAGATAAAGGAAAAAGTAAATTCAGTTTGGGATTAAAAAAAATATTTTTACAAGTAAACATTGCAAAGGCATAAAATACACCCACTCTTTCTTTCATGTATACATTTTCACACCACCTTTGTGATTGGCAACTTTTATTTAAAAATGCTATATAAATATAACATAACACAGCAGAATATCTGTAAAGCAGAGAACTTACTGAAAATTTTTACAGAATCTCTATTTTTCATTTTCTAAATTGCAAAATATGGCATTCAATAATAATAATAATGAAATTTAAACTAATACATTGCTTCCATTTATAATAAGGTTTAGAAAGCTACCAATCTTCTTTTTTGCATTAAATACCATTTTTTCACCATTTATCAACAAGCAACCTATTGATACATTGTACAGTTAATATATAGAGATAATATCTGAATTTAAAGATGCTTTGAATTCCATCATTTTCAGAAAACAAAATTCCTTTATAGGGAAGGAACAAAGGGATCAGGGGGCAGCGTCATGATCTTAAACAAAAAATCTGAAATTCTCTGAATTCAAAATGTCATTTCATTCTTCTTAGAATTTTGAGTATCATTGGTAAATATTGAAAGGCTTTTTGCTTTTATTCAGTAGTAAACATGAATTTACAGCTCAATGGCAGCTAATGCCTTCTGAATGAAAATGTTGTGATATTTGATCTTACACTATAAAAAACCTGCTTTTTCAAAGTAAGAATCTTTAGCCACAAAAAACTTTTCTATTAGTTTAAAACTTAAGATTCAAATTTTCATGCAGACCACATAACCACACTTATAAAGATATGCAAAATTCATACAAACCAATAAAAGAGTAATAAAATGTAAAATTACAATATATAAGTAGGGAAATTCTTTAACATATTTAAAAGAAAAATAAAAAAATAATTTAAAAAATTGTTTATAATTAAATAAAATAATTAGTTAAAAAGACAATCCAACCTTCTTTTATTATCAGCAAAAACATAGTCTTGATGTAAGTTCAATTTATATATATTTATCTAAAGTTTTACTAAAATTTTTCTGTTCAAAATTTTTGCTTACGTATGAACACTATTTTGATTCATTTACAAATTTGTTTTGCAAAAATCATTTTATTAACATTCAAAAGTAGAATTCAGGTGCAATCACCAAGCCAGTTGCCAAGATAGGAAAAGGAGAGAAGTCATTTATTCTAATATATGTATCATTAGTTGCACAATGAAATTTATCAATTTAAATTATTGGCATTATTTAACATGTAATGCTCTTTGAAGACATAATTTAAATTCTTTTCTCCCCTCCAGAATCTTTATTATAACTAAATAAAATTTGTTGAATCAATTATATGGATAAAATTATCTCTTTGTTCAAATTTAATTAAATAAAGTTTTAAAATAATTATTTATTTTCTAATTTAACTGAAAATTCTAGAAAAGAGAAACATTTTTCCATCTGAAAATACATTAAGGATGTAAATTAAAAGTGCTCTGTTCAGAAGACAAACTCCCTTTTTTTCTGGAATTTTTGAGGCCAGAAAAATGTATCTATTCATTACTGAATGCACACAACTCAAAGTTAAAAAATTTGAATTATTCTAAGACTATTAAAGAAAGATTTTTATTAGCTAATTAAGATAACTGAAGGTAAATTTCAATATATTGAGGAAGATTTATAATCTGAAAAAGATTGAGTACTCGGATTGAAAAGTACATTTTTTTGCATAAACTATATTGGGAAATGTTGAAAATAAAATATAAAAATTTCAGATTGAAAAAAAAAAGCCTATTACTTTTTCTCCATCTTCTAATAACCTTAAGATATTTTGATTTTCTGGACTGCTGTCACTGCTTTTGGAATCTTGATCACCAGAACCTTCAGTAGTGGTCTCTGATATATCTTGATCATCATCCCAATCACTTGAACGATTGGCAGATGATCTAGATAACAGGCAAGCAGCACGAAGGCCTTGGAAACCTGATAATAAGCACATCAGCAAAATAATAAATAAGACAGGAGAGAAACATCTGCACTTTAAACCAATATGAAATATATACATTATATCATACCTCAAAATTTTAAATATTATATAAATAAATAAAGAACAAAATATTGAGATCAAACATTTTCAACACCAAAATAAAACAATTAACAATTTCTTAAACTCTGTACTTAGTCCCTACCAAAAAGAAGAAAGGAGGGCTGGGGTGGAGTCTAATTTAATTGGAATTCTTTATAATAAAAATGCAACAGTTTCAAACTTTTTAATGTTTACTTTATTAATTCTAAACTATTACAAATTTTTTTCTCTTACATTTATTTTTATGCAGTATTTAGGAAAAAATTTAATTTAAGCAATTAAATTACAGGAAAATAAAAACTTTTCATATACAAATATAATACACTTTTATTTTACACAAATTAATTATTTTCTATCACTTTCAAAACATATTAAAAATTTTCTTTAATGATTCGGTAATAAAGACATTTTTTCTTCCCCTCAATAACTTTTTAATGGTTTCATTTGGACACTGTTATGAAGTAAGCCAATATTTGAAAATTAAAGTAAAGAAATTTTATTGTGAATAACTGTTTCAAAAGTGAACAAAAAAGACATAAGTAACCAGTGGTCTTTCCAAAACTTTCTCTTATACTCACTATTAAACTTATCATGCCAGAGAATGCCTTATATGGCATTAGGTTACAATAGTTATGAAATATACATTTTTGGCATGAATTTAACATTCTAACTGAATCTGTCATCTCACCCTTAGTGAATTATGAGATGATTAATCCCTGCCATGCAATTAATAGTATCTAAAAGTCCAATTTGTGCTTCAATTGACTCAAAAATTTGACACAGAACTGCACTTGTAATCACAAAATCCCTTATCAAATTTGATATTTTTAAGTCATTATATTTTTGAATTATCGTGTTTACATGTTTCTGAAAGCACAGATTGACTGACAGTCAACCCCTTTTTGGATTTCACTCAAATTTTGGAGAATTTGAAAAATTTCAATCTGTTCTAGAGAAATTAAATCTATTTACTGGACTGATCATTGTCACAGATGAACCTTTTCCAAAAACCTGTTTTTCAAACTCAAGGAGGTCTAAAATGTGGTGATTCATCAAAATCTTCAATTCAAATTTTTTTGGCAATTAAATACTTTCTCTATACTACGTACACAAGAAACCAAAAAACAAGTTGAAATAAACCATTTAACTAACCTATTTCTCTTTCTTCTGAAGATTCTGTATCATTTGAAATATCTACACTTTCTAGAGAAGCTGCATCCATTGATATAGTGTCTTGTTCCACCATATTTTCAGGCCTCCATCTCTTGTAATACTCTTTACTATCAAAACTTGTGGCTACTTTATACTTCAGTGCCCTCTAAAAATTATGATTAACAATATAAATTTCAAAACATTCTCACATATCTAAATAAGAATTATTAACACAAGAATTCTGCTGCACAGTTTATAAAAAAGGCATCACAGATTTTTAAGTTTCAGCTTATTGTGCATCTTAAAATAAGTATAACAATTTAAGAAAACTTATACAGCAAACTTAAAAAAAACATTGAAAAAAGTTTCTTTGATCTTAATATTTCCAAAATAATTTGTAATAAATAAGTTACAAAACTTATCAATTCAAACTAACTCCATTTATGGCAGTCAATTATTTAAAAATAATTCATTTCTTCAATAAACAAAGTGAATTAAATCTTTTATACTATGATGGCTTGCAAATTGGGCTTTTTGAAATTGTTTAATGTTTCCCTCCCTTTTTAAAACTGTTCTTTTTATTACTTTTTTAGTGTTTGATAAACAACAAAATAGAAAAAAATAATAAAATGGATTGATAAGCAAGAAACAAACAAGTTGGAACTGTTCAAAGCCTAGGCAGAATACTTCAAAATTCACTGTCTTCTACAATAACAAAAGGCATAAGCTAAAGATTGCATCCAATGAGTGTTGCAGTAGCTGGGCTGCTCTACTTGTAGACCAATTTTGGTACACATCCACCTGCATGAGACTCTTCCTTCCCCTTATACAAGGCTTATCTTTACTAACTTGATTTTTTTTTGTTAGCTATTATTGATTCTAGTTCCATTTTCATAATGCCCCAACAAAATCTTATTTTAATACACATTCATTTTCTTTTATTCAAAACTATTTGCTAAAATAAAACTTAGACAATGAAAATTAAAAGTTTTGAAGTATGTACAGCAATAATTGTTTTTTAATTGTGAAATATTTTTTGTAACACCACTTTTAACATTCAAAACTGCCAACATAAATAGCATAATGATTTAAGTTCAGTAAAGAAACATCATCAACTAGAAATTTTGTGGCAAAATTGAAACACAAAACTTACATTTTCTCCACCCTCAACTTCAGGCCGATATGGATAATGGATGTAAAAAAGCTCATTTTTAACCATCTTCTTCCTCATTCTACATGGTCCTACAATGAAGAGATATTTATATAGAATATAGAAATCTCCTCATATTATATATAGAAATCTCCTTATTTAAATATGAGAAGATTTCTATAAATATTTTAGCAAAACTTTCATGTCATAATATAAAAACACATGTAAATGTATCTTCAATAATAACAAAATTAAAAATATACCTTCGGTCATGTCTAACATCCATTTATCTAATTTTGAACCAACTGGAGGTCCCCAAAGAGCACGTTCTCTTGTCAATTCAGCTTCAGTTTGTAACCATTCATTAAAAACATACTTTTGCAAATATTGTTTATTCTGGAAGAAAAAGACACAAAACCTATAAACTCATATTTTAGAACAGAAGCAATATTATTCTATGTAGAATATGATTAGAATGTTAATGTGGAAAAATTAAATGTAATTTCATACTATATATATATATATATATATATAATACTGAATAAAATTTTGGGTCCAGATGTTTTGAGGTATGTACTCAAGAATTAATTGACCAATTCATTGAAATGGGATTGTTGGCAACAAAGGCTGTACTCTCCTAATGTTCTCTAAGATCATATGAAAAACAGTAGTTAAACTCGAACAGTTACAGATACAGTGGCAAAATTTCAAAATGGAAACATCAATTTCTTTTATTGGAATACATTCTCATTACCAAAAAAATAATAAATAGCATTGCAATGGTATCTGTAGCATGGAAATCACCAGCAGTAGACAGACTAAGAACTGAGGAGAAAACAACCAATAACAGCAGAGAAGCAACAGAAAATAAAACATTTTATTGTTTAACAAACTTTTAACTTGATGTACTTCAACCATGATGACACTATGTATTCATTTGTAATTCATGATGACACTATGTATTCTTAGAGTTTAACTGTTGTTTTTCATATGTTACTGTTTTTTAGCGCATACCTCAAAATACCTTGAACCAAAATTTTATTCCATTCTTGTGAATTCTATGATAGTTACGGTATTGTATATTGTGACAGTTTTTTATAGTTACCAGGTATATATATATATATATATATATATATATATATATATATATATATATATATATATATATATATATATATATATATATATATATATATACCTGATCTTTCTCTTTCCAGGGTTTGATAACACTGCTAGTATCTAGTGCTGAATTAGTGTAGCCGACAACACTTCCATGCAACTTGTCACTGTTAGTTGCTGGAGTGTAGCAGACCATTACATATGCACCAAGAGGAAATGAGGGCAGTAATTCCATTTTTGTTTGCAGAAGGTGTTAAACCTGTGGAAATTATCGTCGGATGAAAGTGAAGTATGGTGATAGAGTTTTTCACAAAGCATGACCTACGAATGGATAAAGCACTTTCAACAGAGAAAAACTTCTTTAAATGACGATGAAAGATCAAGCAGGGGATCAACGTCAACAACTGAGGACAATTTGAAAATGGGTATGGTGATGGGAAATAGATGAATCAAATTAAACAAAAGTGTCAACTTTTTACATATCACTCATAGTTCAGCATATATTCCTTCTTACAAGTGCACATACATGCTCAGCCACCTTCTGTCCAATGCATGGTTGAAACAATAAATGAGTTTGGATTCGAAGTGCTGGTTCATCCGCCAAACAGTTCGAGATTTGACTCCAAGCAATTTTCACATGTTTGAACCATAGAAAAAAGTGCTAAGTGGAAGATTCATAACCACTAAAGAAGTCATTGATGCAGTGCAAATTTGATTACAGATATTTTCGAATTGAATACAGATTCTGTTGATTTTCTCCCAACAGAATAAAAAATTTGTGAAACGGGAAAAGTTTGTTGAAGTCCAGAGTGGCTATGTAAAAAAAAAAAAAAAATAATGCAAGTTTCAGTTTTTTTTATCATTAGAATAAATGCACCTTTTCTCAAATGTCTCTTTACTTTCTGATTCTCGCTCACACAAATATAAATATAGGCTAGTTTAGAATTCAATACAGAAACGAAATATAATCATTTTCATTGCTATTAAAATAATAACTTTTAACACAAGGTAAATTATTTAAAATGTCTATGAAGAGATAACCAACTTTAAAGGACAATAAAACTAATTTTGACAACTTTGAAGAAAGATAGTTGCTGAAATAATATAAAGAGAACACTAACATAAATATCAAAATACTTCTAAATGTTAGGTATTTAAGAAATAACCATTTTTTTGAATAAATTTGAATAGTTCATCCTTGAAAATTATAAAAATCTCCACCTTTTATCACTAAACACTTTGATGCATACGGTTTAAAATTTTAATATAAAAGAGCTGAATGATTTAAATGAACGATACAAATAAAATTTGTTAAAATTTTAAGCGTTAATACATTATATTTTTCTCTATAAGAATATAGATAAGTCCGCCTCTGGTAAAAGTTCTTGAAATTAGTTTAGTTTTAATTAACAATATTGTTATTCTAGTTTCTACTAACATTCGCTTTGAAATTTTTTTGAAAGTATAAAATAAAAAAATATGACTCAATCAAATATGTAATACAAAAACAGAAGAAAATCAAAACCTTTTGATCATTAATTTCACTATAAAAATTAGAAGAAATTTAACCATCTTCAATATAGCAGGTACAATGAAGGCTTGGGTTAGGCAATTTCTGCATGTTTATAGAGTTTCATTATTTGATTTTTAAATGTCATCTATGTACTCTAATAATTCATGTTTGATTTTAAAGCATATCTTAGAGTATATCAAAATTATACGAAAACCCTTCAAAAGAAAAATAAAACACAAAGAAGTTTGGCAACTTCAAGTAATAACCAAAGTATAGAGCTATACACAAGATATTGCTATAGAATCAAATGTAATATAATGTTCTATAAACATGCCAAATAAACTATTGCTCGCAGTTAAACTTTTGAACAGTACAAAGAAAATAAATGAAAAATAATGATGCCAGATTCAAATCCTTCTGACTAAACACAGCATAAAACAAAAAAAGTATATAAAATCATAAAAAATATTGTTTTGAGCTTTTAAGTTTTTGATTAACTTTTCATATAAAAATATTAAGTTTAGTTAAGTAAAGTATTTCAAACCACATCAATATTTATAAATATGGATCCTTGTTCATCTCCTTTTCCATAGATGTGAAGTTAATATTATTTGTATGCATATATACAAGCAGAATTAAATTTTCCACAATTAAATGATAAAACTCACCTTTCTCTTTTTCAATTAACAAAAATAAATGCATAGAACAATCTATAAAACATGAGCTAAAAATTATTTATGTAATTTAACTTACTTGTTGATACTGTTTGGACTGAAATTCTACCAATTCTCGAACAACTGACAAATGAGATGAAGTATAAAGCTCCAATTCCTACAGATAGTTAAATATCTGTTAAATATATATATACAGATAGTTAAATATCTACAGATAGTTAAGAATCTGAACAACTATAACAAATTAAATAAGATTTTAAAGAGCAAACTATTAAAAATTTTCCAATAAGATTTACTTTATATGAAATATTGCTGAGGGGAACACGATAGGTATGGTCTTTTTTAATTTTTCTTGATGCAAGTCGAGATAAACCACCAGTTACTTTCTGGAGTTTCTGCAAAAGTAAACATAGTTTAATTGAAGGTGGGAAAAGCATCTATGGTAAAATATATATATACTGGGATAAAACCTTTGAATGATAGCCATAGAAACCTTATAATAATATATCTAAAAACTCATTATAATTGCATTTATAAACATATATTATTTTGTAAAAAAATTCAATGTCATTTTTTAAAATTGATACAAAAAAATTTAGTGATTCCAAAAATATGATAAATAAAAATTACAGGTACACATTTTTAATGTATCTTAAAATCAAATAAAACTTTCACAAATATCAAATTACAAAAATTGTCTGAATTAAAATGAAATAAAATTAAATCATAAAAACATATGCATTATATAAATTTCCTTAAAAATTATTCTTAAAAAATAATTTAGTGGATTAATCACAAAAACCAATTTAAATCAGAAGCTATTATAGAAAAAGTGTTATAACCCTTATATGAGAATATTTACAAATGAAAAGAATAATAAGTTTAAGACAATAGGAAGCTTTGTAAATGAAATCACTTGTAAAAACAAATGTAAAGTTTGAGAATTTTTGAGTACAAATAAGTAGTTGTTCCAATTGAAAAAAAAAAAAGAATTAAATATTTTATAAAGAAGCAACATAAATTAGCGACTGATGCTGCTTTTTAATAAATATATATTATTTTAGTTATTAATAAACAATGGATCAACAATTCTTTTTTATTGCCACATAAAAAAGTTGTTTTGAACTTGATGAATGATAATTTCTGCTGCTTTTGAAACTCAAAATTAAAAGATTTTCAGATAACTAATCTTTGATGAAACATTAACATAAGAAATCAATTTAAAGTAGCAGAATTAAGAAATATTTTTTTATCATATTTCTTCCCATTTAACAAACTTCATTCTTTTCATTAGCAAGTAAGAAATTACTAATTTGGAAAGATTTTAAAACTATGATATTTTATTTGAGAGATATAAAAATAAAACTGAAGCAAACTTTTTCTATAAATTAACTTAATATTAATAATTGTGATGAAAACCTAAATAAAAATATAAATGAAGCAACCAATATTTTGAGCATAATAAATGTTCCAAATTTATATATTTTATTATAAACATATGTTTCATTTTAACAGAACATGGGCCAGAAGAAATGAATTTCATTCTTTTCAATGACACACAAAATAACATTCAAATATGAAGGGAAAAAACATTGACATTATTTAATTATGTATCAATACTTTTTCAAAGGAATATCTCTGAAACTTTCATATTTTAGTAAGTATTTACTAAATCTACTTGAATTTATTGAAATTGCATTAAAATTTTTATTCATAAAATATTTAAAAACATTAGAATTTGTACTTCATATAAATTCATGTCAAATTATACTAACTGATTGAAACTGTGATTGGAAAAACCATGTTTCTTTAGTATATCCTTGTTTCCTTTCACTATCCAAGTAGTTCTGCCAGCACTTGCCAATGGGTTCATGCAATACTGACCTCAAAGAATCTAGACTTGGTACTTTAGCATTTTGAGTATGAGATGTAAAACCACTCAAAGGCATTTTACACACTTCTTCCAAAGCCTAGAAATAATTTTTTATTTAGTTTACAAAAAATATGAAGAGAAATCAAGAATGCATGCAAAATATCTGATTTGAAGTTTTATTTTAAAAAAAAATGTTTTAAACTTTCATGGTAAAATAAAAAAAATCACCAATCTCATCCATATTAGGAACATAATTATTAATACTGCTGCTTTCCCCTCGTGGTTTAGTAAGATAATTTATAGAGTGCTTGGTTTATAAAAATTAAAAAGAAAAAGCAAGCCTTCTGATAATTAAATCCAAGACAAATTATAATAAGACAGTAATATACCTTTCCTTTTTTCTAAACGTTCATTAAATATGCATTGCAAAATGAAAATTTAGCAAAACTATCCAACTTAATAAAAATATTATAAATAATGAACTAAGCATTTGTCATAAAAAATAATAGGGAAATTATACAGGATCTACTCCAATTGTAGCCAAATAGTTAATTTTTCAGGCATTAGAGATGACCTATATTTCTAAACAAAAACATGCTCTAATTGACGTAAAGAATTATATTTTAGATTGAATGAGTCAATATATGTGCTTCTAAAGAAATTGCATTAAAATTTTTATTTAGTCCCATGGTCTTATTAATCATAATTAGTAAAATAGTCTTGATACACTGATATTTTAAATAATTGGGATTAAAATTGACATGGGATATGAAGCTTTGATTATCATTATTTTAGATTGTTTAATACAACTGTCCACTTTAATATAAATTCATCAATCAACATAAGACATTTCCTTGAGGTGGTGACTAATAATCTAGAACAATGACATTCAAATATTCAATTGTCAGTTTTGGGGATAGAAGAATGAAATATTTACTTAAAATGTTGGCACATCAAATATCTTAATATATATAAATTACGTGTCACGTTGTTTGTCCGCGATGGACTCCTAAACTACTTAACCGATTTTAATCAAATTTGCACACCGTCTGCAGTTTGATCTAACTTACAAGATAGGATAGCCCTTTTTTTGAATTTTTAATTAGAATTTTAATTATTAATTAAAAACTAACTTTCCCGCCAAAAAAATCTTCATTTTCCCCACCGCCAAATGAGTACGGCTTCAGGTTTTTTCCCCAACAGTCATGAGGCTAGGCTTAAGATTTTTCGGCTGATTATTTGAAACGATTCTATTCATTTTCTTAATGTTTGATGCATTTAAAATTAAACATTGTTAATGAATCGATCTTTCAGATTCATTCTTAAGTACTTTTGAATTAAAATAAAACAGAATAAAGGAAATTAAAAATTTATAATCTGCATAGCGTTAACCCAACTGGCGTAGAAAAACTCTCGCATTTGCGTTACCGTAACTGGCGTTGAAAATTCACGCATGCGCATTGTGTTCTGATTGTTGACATGACAACCATTATCAACGGATGATTTAAATTATTTTTAGGTTAGTTGTATGTTTTTGTAATTAAATTGTATTAATGTTAGTTATATATTTTTTGTATACGCTTATAGTTTTAAGTACATCGTTTTTTAAGTAGATTTTTTAAACCTGTTTTCGACCGATTATTTTAAACGATTCATTTTATTTTCTTAGTGTTTAATGCATTTGAAATTAAACATTGTTAATGAATCGATCTGTTCATGATGAATCTGAGAAAATTTTGTTGACAAATTCTTGAGATATTACATAAATTAAGAAAGATATTCTTTAGTGCCCATAAAGTTTAAATGCTCAGTGACTCTATTATCCGTAATCATATTATTAAAAAAAATGATTTGTTTCAGTAAAAAATATTATTATATTAATTGCAGATTAATCCTTTCCACTTTAATTTATAGTATAAATTCTACGGGAACTAACAGAAAATTAGAGAGATACGTTTATAATATTATGAGTAAATTATATGCCTATCAAAATTTGAAGTTTTAAAATATTTTGATGAAGAAGCTATTAAAGTAGGAATTGCATAAAATATTTAATTATTAAAATTTTAACGAACATTAAGATTGGCGAACCGTCTGGTCGCCAAAGGCGGCTAGTAGTTTACTAAATATTAATAGGACCAGAAGCATGAAAAAAAGATTTAGGCTTCCAAGAGAAATTAAATTAGAAATCCTTTCAAAAAAAAATCCTTAGCATGTTCTTTCAATAACACTAACAAAATAATAATGATATGCAAAGTAATGGCTTTCATATTATTTTCATGCGATACAATGTTTCATATGCCATTAGAAAATGTTATAATATTGATTTAGAACAAAAATAAAAATAGGACTTACTTGTCTCCGACTATTATACAATTCTTCCCAAACTCTGTTTGCAGCATTGGATATTAAGGATGCAGCTTCTTGAGCTGATGTACGATGATTGGTTTCAGTTTGTTCTCTACAATTTGCAGGCACATGCCATGTAGTTTGTTGATTAGCATTTTTACTAAAAAAAAAAAGGAAAACAACTCTGAAAAAACATGCAGCTGAACATTTCAAAATTGGGAGGAGGGGGAAGAAAAAGAAAGCAAGTCTAATATCTAAAGAATAATCAATATAAATATATTCAATATCTGCAATATTAATTTATTAATACTCAGTTTAAAACACCAACTTTGAAAGTTCTTAAAATATTAGGCTATGAACAATATTAAATTAAAACTAAATGTTGAAAAAAAAAACATTTTTTTTGTTTCTATTAGAAAATTAAGAAAAAAAAATCTGTAGATAATTTTTTAAAAGTATTTTATGATAAATAAATATTTAAAGACCTTAAAATAAACTAAAATATCATAGAATAAAGAATACTTTCAAATTCTTTTCAATATCTCAAAAATAAATTCAAAATGGAAATATCTTAAAAATCGGGTTAATGGGTGGTGTACGCCAGCTGAACATTTTTTAGGAATTTGACCTACACATTGTTGGTGAAAACAAAAAATAAATACTGGACTGCATGCAATTTAAATATAGGAGTAAAATGTAATTGTCTGAAAACTGGACATTAAAGAGCTAAGATTTTGTATCAAGGATAGTCTTAAACTAAGAACATGCTTCATTTATAAAAAAGAAACAATAATTAAATTGATAACACTAATACATAACACGAACCTTTGATTTGGATTTTCAGTAAATTGGAACAAGCAATAGCTAAGACACCCAAAAAATTCATTTTCATGATTCACAGGAGATAAAATTATATTTTTATGAGCAGCAATTTTTTGTAATCCTTCAAGTACCACCATTTGATCTGAAATTTATAACACAGACAATGTAAGATTTTCTTAGATTCTAAAATTTAAAACTAAAAACATCTATATTAAATTATAAATAGAAATTTTTCATCTTATTAAACCCGTAAAAACCATATATAATGAATTATTGAATTCCAAGACATTTAATAGCCTCAATAAATTGCATTAAGATTCCTAATAAAAAAGCCAGTCTGTGAAAACAAGATAGAAACATGTTTAGCAAAAAGTTATCAAAACTGCAACAAATGTTTTGCAGTTTCTCTATATTGTAAGTAAACAAATGAATCTTTTAAAAATATATATATATATAGTTATTGTATAACAAATAATATTGCTGGACATATAATTGTTTTTAATACATAAAGTTAACAGAACCAAGAATCAGACAGTCAATTCATTATTGAATTTTATTTTATCAAAATCTGATATAAAGCTATAATTCTAGTAAATAAATAATTCTATAAATTAAATTTCAGCCATCTAGCCTTTTACAATTTTGAGATCACAAGTAGATGGTTGGTTGGAGAGATAGATTTCTCAGAGAGAATTGCTGTCCAAAATTTGACAGAAATCTTTAATATTGAAGTTATTAAGAATTTAATTTTATTTGACAACTTTGTTTTGTTTTGCAGATGTATTTACAGACAGATGTAATACCAATACCCCCCCCCCCCAATTCAAGGAAGTCTAAAACATGGAGATTCATTAAAATATTAAGGCACAATTTTTTGACCACAAAAATATTTTCTTTTTGTATATTCAATAACAATCTTTTCTTCGAGTCTCTCACATGTTTATATTGAATAACAAAGTTTTAAGCCAGGATATTTTAAAATTCATATTTTTATGTAAAACTGATTTGCTAAGACAGTATATTTTTAAAACTTTCTAATTCAATCAATCAATTTCAAAAAATAAATTTTAAAGAATCTATTCCTCACCCACAACATTTTCCATGGGTCTGGACAGCTGGTAAAGAATGGTCCTATTAAGACTGTGATATATACTATCTAATGATATCGAAGAACCTAAGTACCAAAACAATAAATGATATTTTAAAACAAAAATGCTACAGTATATGATACACAATTTATATATATACAAGAAATTATTTTAAGGCCAAAAATAGATTGAAAAATACGAATTCTTTTAAAAGAAAAGATTAAGCAAATTTTAAGATTAAAATATATATTGGAATTATTCAGGATAAAATAAGACCAAGATAGCCTTATAAGTCAATAAGATGACTCGCATTTACAAGAATTTATTATTTCAAATTTCTAACCTTTCACATATCTCAAAATAAAGAAGAGTCAAATTATTTAAGTTAAAAGTAAATCTAAGTAAAATAGGATTAGAGTAACTAAAAAAGTCCTTCTAATTTGAAAGTTAGTGTCTTAATTTATTCAATTTGAAATTAGCTATTATCTCATCATAAAATAACAAAATCTCATTATTCATTGTATTGATTCAACTAAGAATTGATAGAATATTAGCATCGTAATTCATCATCTCTGCAATGAATTATGTTGCTTATGAATTAAATTTTAATTTATGCAGTTAAAAATGTCATAATTCCATATATAAGTGAAGTATGAACATTATAATTAAGAGTTAACTTTCATTTTTTAATCTGTTACATTATCTTTTATCCATTCAAATGATGCTATTTTTCAAACATTTTTTTTAAAGTTAGTATCAAATAACGCATCTTCATTATTTTATAGAATACAAATGTAAAAGAAATTTTTTCATTGAAAATCTATCCAATATAATGACTATTTTAGGAGAGAGTACCTCAGCAATTATATTATTCTTTCATTAAAAATTTCTGACCTCATAATTGCAACTTTGATAAGTATGGGAAATACCTATTAAACTTGAAATGTTCCTATATAATGTGATATCAGACTAACCTATACAGTGACACAATTTACCAAATAATTATTTAGCAGAAATCAAGAAATTAATAAAATAATAATTTAAGAGAATTTATTTAATTAGAAATTAATAAAAAAATAATTAATGGGAATTCAGAGACATGAGACTGCATCCAATTAGTCATTATGGCAATAAAATTTCTCATTAATAGCATACAGAATGAACCCAAATAAAGAAATAAAATTCCTATTTCAATGGCTAAATGTGCCACAACATTGTATAAAAATAAATACATTTGAAAAACAAAAAGTCTCACATATCAAACAGTTGCAACTTTACCTTTGTCACTAAAACAGAATAAAATTATTCAGAAATAGTATTACAAATGTTTGATATTAAAGAACTCTTTTTTCCAAGTATAAATGTATAATATTATCATTAAAACACATTCTCATATGTATAATATTGTTTGACATTAAGCTGATGATTTTCAATAATTTATGGTAAAAAGAACTAAAGAAAATAAGAAATATTACCTTTTCTTTTGGCTTGTGCTATCAATTTTATTATAAAATCAAACACTTTATGACAATCTTTTGCAAAAACTCCTGTAAGGAAGATCAAAATTTAATAATAGATATAAAAAAGTCTGATTTCAGTATTATGAAGGAATTAAACAATTACGAAAAAATGTACAAAAAAATTTAAAAATGCATCGACTTTAATTCTAAAAAATTTGTATCATTATGAATATCAATAAATGTAGCATCTAACTTTCGACTATTTAAAGAAAATTGACTATAATCAGTTTGAATAAATAATATATATATATATATATTAATCAGTACATGTATAAATATTTATGATTTTTTATTGCATAGAAACTATATATATATAAAAAAACAATAGCTGAGAAAATAAAAAAAATCAAAGTTAAAATCCTCATTTTGAATAGAAGGAATTTATTAATAAAGAGGAGCAAGAAATTTTCATATAAAAAATGAAAGCATTTCAGTAACTTAAGAATGACGCAAACAACAGGAAGTATAACATTTATAAGTTTGAATACATCTTTCAAAATATTTACCATGCCAAAGTCTATCAACAAGACAACTAGTAAAGTAGAAAACATTTGGCACAATATTGTTGTAGCTACCACCAGCAATAATAGGCATGGCTGCCTGCTCTCCAAGAAGAACATCAGCAGCCAGCAAATGGTCCATCACAAGTGATAAAATCTCAATTTGAAATTCACATTGTTGATTGTGAGTAGAGTCTATTGGTACAGCCTATATTTTAATAACAAGAAAAAATCTATCACAAAACACATGCTATGCAAAGCAAATGACTGAAAGAGAGAAAATTGTTAGTAAAACAAAGCAATTTTTTAAAATTTTATTTTTAAAATAAAGGAATTACATGATGTTTTTGATTTTTAAAATATTGGATACAAGATAGTTTAGAGGAACACGAAATAAAAGTAAATTGACTAAATTGATCAGAATTAAAACTTGACCAATCTTTTTCTATAATAATTTTGTAAATATATTTATAATGCCTTATCTGATTGATGAATAAAAAAATATTTTAGGTCAAGTTTAAAAATATGTTTTAAATTATAAACCAGGCTATTTAAAAATCGGACATAACCACTAATGTTGCACTAATACATATTTTTTTAAATGGTGGTATGTAATTGGTTTCACCAAAAAAGTATTGAAGATATAAGAAATATACACTATCAAATTATTTCTAACTGCTAACTCCAACTATTAATAATTGTCAAACTGAATCAGAATTATGATTGTAAATATTCTTTTTTTTTTTTTAAATATGTACTTATTTCTTTAATAGCAATTCTAAACTACATTAAGCATATACTTTAGCAACAAAAGTCATTTATATAACATACATTCAAATTTATCTTCCATTGTTACTTTTTGAAACGCAACATTTTCCTACCATGAGAAATTCAATGTGCTGAGAAATAGATAAAAATAATTCCTAAAATTAGTAACTCCACTTATTTAAGAGTTAGGATCATTAACAGAAGTAAAAAAAAAAAAGAGATTAACATATAATTATACCAAATAATTTTGGAATTAAAATTAAATCTTGAAAACAAATTGATTCTTCAATACTGGACACTGATAATAACAATAATTTAGTCATTTTCTCATTAGCACAAACAATTTCTTTTTATTTAAATTTTAAAAATGATTAAGCTAAAAAAAACATTTATATGATAACAAAAATTATAAATATCCAAAAAAATATTCACTCACTTCCAAAAGAAGATCTATGACAGGTGTATGTTTTGGCATTGGTGGCAAGGAAAAACTATCAACCACAAGTACACGTAAGAAATCCATTACATATTTCCGAGCACTATGGGTAGTTAGAGAGTCTCTTTCATAATAACTTGAACTGTCTTTGGATTGTAGAAATACAAATTGTTGTTCAGCATCAAAATTCTAAATGGAAAATATAAGAAAACCCTTGAATTCATAATTAATAAACAGCTGATATCAGGATGCATATTTAAAAATTCTTCAAAAAACACCTAAAATTCCAATACATTTCTGAAGTTAAAAATTTATTTTATTTGCAATTCTTATTTGTTTTTATATAAAAATACAAATTTTCTTTCTAACATTATTTTAAGAAAGAAATTTCCCATCTCAAAATTTTATGTTGACTGAGATTATGAACTTATAACTAAAATGTTAAAATTAAAAGGAAACCGTAATATATCTCTATAGGTATAAAGCAACATTTGAATATTTTTTTAAAAAATAGAGATAGTTATTAAGAATTTATCTAACATACCAATTATTGGGTCTAAAAAGAAATTTAGATTTATTTCCTTTTTTTGCAACTCTTTAAAAATTCCTTTGTGAATTTGATTTTCTCCAGTTCTTAAAAAAATTTTATTTTGTAGAAAATCTTTAATATGTAATTAAAAATATTGTAAGATTTTGTTGGAAAATATATGAGGGAAAGTAAAAAAGTAAAGATAGTTTTCAGTTTCTCTTTTCAGAGCTTTGTAACACATCTATTATCTAGTGCTGTATTAGTGCAATCAGCAACACTTCTACTCAACATGTCACTCTCATTCCCGTATTGAAGTGTAGCAGACCATTACAAATAGCAGGTCCATTGTCGATTTGAACAAAGGAGGAAATGAGGGCAATGATTCTCTTTCTGCTTGTGGAAGGTGTTAGACACACAGAAATTATTTATCGAATGCAAGCTCAGTGTGGTGACATCTGTTTATTGTGAAGCAAGATCTACAAATGGATAGAGTGTTTCAAACAGGGAAATTCTTCTTTATGTAATGGAAACAAATCAGACAGGCCATCATCATCAACCAATGAGGACAATTTGAAAGTTGCTGAGGATACAGTCGTAGAAAACCGACTAATTTAGACTAAACTGAAACCTGCAATCAGATTCAAACATCATAGAAAACTGCGAAAAGATGTCACCCTGCTGCAAGATAACCGCTGAAACAATAAAGGAGTTGGGATTCAAAGAGCTGGAACACCTGTCATATAGCCTAGACCTGAAGAAGAACAGAAGAAGAAGTCATTGATGTGGTGCAAAATTGATTACAAATACTTTTGAATTGGATACAAATTCTGTCGCAAAACTTTTTTCCCCCAACAGAATAAAAAAAAATAAACCTGTGAAACAAAAAAGTGTGTTAAAGTTCAGGATGGTACGCAGAAATAATTGTTAGAATAAATGCCTCATTTCTCAAATGTCCTTTTACTTTTTGACTCTCCCTCATGCATCACTCATGATCATTCTACTCACCTGATTTTTTTTAAAAATTATTCTAGAATTCTTATGATGAATATAGAAAATAACTTTTAAAAAACCCAAAACTTTAATAACATATACTTAAAGTACTATTTCAATTTCAAAAACATAGTTAGGACAACATTAATACATATTGATATAGAAACAGCTTACATGAAGAACTCAAACTTGTCACAAATTAATTTTATTGAAGACTTTATAAAAAAAAATCCAAAAAAATTATAAAGGAAAAAACATTTTTTCTTATATAATTTAAAAAGTTTTCTGAAGTTTGTCATTTTACACTTTTGTTAATCTTGTGCAAGGATATTAAAAATATTAGCAGGATCAATACAGACTTCCTACATCAATTATGAACATTAACAGAAAAATGATAATTTAAGAGCAACAACAAATGAAAGTAAAGATATTATTTTGATGAAACCAAAATCATTTCTTACTTGGAAGTCATCTAATGGAGAATTGACAATATCCTGTTCAGGAGCAGGTGGATTAGGTGTGAATAAAGTGCACACTAAAGCACTGATGACTTCTTGTGACATACATATACTCAGAAAATCAGTACGGTTGTGATATAATGACACGAAGAAACGTATAAGTGTAACTGTATAGTCTGACACAGCATCATCCAAATCGATAGCCTAAAAAGAAAACATTTGCTAATTATTTATAAAATAATGACAGCTTATGTTTTAAATACTTTTAAGCCAATTAACAGTTTTAAATGGAACAGTTCTATTTTTTTTTTTTTTTAATATCTTACTAGCAAACTGGAAGGCAAAGGTAGATTTTGTCTGTATGAAGTCATGCCCCCCCCCCCTTCCCCTAGTATTTCTTCTTCTAAATTCATAGAAACTGAAACTAAAAGGATGAAAAAGAATGCAAGTGATGAGAGATTCCCAACAAGGTATCATAAGGTTAATTACGAAATCAGATAAAACAAGGGAACTTTAAAACCACTTTTCAATTGTTACAGTGAAACAACAATTCACATGCTTTTTTTTCTTTCTAATTTCAATAATAAGGGGAATTAAGAGGAAATAAAAATATTTGAATATCATCATTCCTTCTCTTTGAGATGGCTTGCCCATCTCAATTTTAAAATTGAACTGAGATATCATTCTCCCTATAATATGTTCCTCATTTATTTAAATCTGATTAAAACTATTTGAATATTTATAGATATATATATTTATAAATAAAACTATTTATTTATAAATATATCCACATGAGAGGTTTTTATTAGGGATTTAAAGATCATGATTAGTAAAGATTTGCCAAAATTTTCGGAAAGGTGTGTCATGAAACTATTGCATTAAGTATTCTATTGCAATAAGTATTATGAAAAATTTATAAAATTTTTAACTTCTATACTAATTAGTAGGCTAATATGCAAAATTAAATTTATAATTCCTAAAATCAGTACTTCATTGTTGTTTAATTCTAATTATACTCTAGAAGGGTAAGAGATTTAATTTCTATTGAGGTCAACATTACTTTTAATTAGTGCTTTCATATGATTTCTGTAAACTGACAAATAACTTGAAATTTAATCAACTAAAAATCATATTCTTTCGGAAAATACAACTACATAAACTCCGATACAAGTAATTGATTTATTAATTTCATGTTGACTCAATATTATGCAATCATTATAATTACTGAAAATGTGCATCAAATTATTTTAAAAACACAGTATATGTATTGAAAGAAATATGAAACTTCTTACTTAATACAGAAATGCTTACATTTTCTATGATTCATAAACTCAGTCTTGTACTTCACTTACGAAAAAAAAAAAAAAAAGGTTTAAAAAAATTTATTTAATATTTCAATATTAAGGAAAAATAAGTGATTTAATTATAAAACAGTTGGATGAATATGGATAATTAATCACTGAATTTAAATAAAATAATTAATATTACTGGGGAAGGACAAAAAAAGTAATCTGTTGAATTTTAATTAAAATTGCAATTTAAACTAGCATTACAAGGATATTAATTCATATTTTATTTTCATTTAATTTTTAAATTCAGGAATCAAATTAATGTATTGAAGTCAACCAAGAATAAAAATATATCCAATAAGCTAGTTATTTCTGCTTAAAAGTTTGCTTAAAGTTTGTTTTAATAAGAGAAACAAATATCTAAGCAACAACCCACATCTTTAAGGGATGCAAAATACGAAATTTTCTTGGGTATAGATAATTTTCTAAATAGTATACAAGCTTTTATTTACTTCCTTTATAAAGCATTAAATAATAATAAAAACTATCCGAAAATCTAAGAAAATATTCACTTTTGAAAAAAACCTTATCATGAAACCAAATACAGACATCAACTGACATAATATATTTCATACACCTAATTTTTACTCCTTCAATTGTGCTTTTAATTAATGATGCATCGGATCAAGACCAGAAATTATCTGAAACAACCATGACCTTGTTACACAATAGCATCAATGAAAAGTGAATGAAATAAAATTTCCCAAATTGTTCCATTTAAAAATTATATAATTTGCAATATCTCACATTCCTAAATCAGATGTGATCTTTAATCTTATATCAGTTTAGAGCAGATTAGATTAAATAATGATCAAATAACATATTGTAACTTACACTATGTATAATTGTTCTGATCATAGCCAAGACAACAACACAAGCTTCTTGACAGATTTCTCCTCTTGGAATAATTTGATTATTAGGAGTTTGGCCTGTAGGTGCACCAAACAAATATTTCCAGAGAGCTTCTGGAGTGAACTAAATAAATCAAAAATATAATTAACCTGTTTATTGTAGTGAACTCATTGAATTACTCATTTTGAAATGAATAATTCAATCATTATGGACTTTGGAGAAAAAATTAATAAATGAATTTTAAGCATAAAATATCAAATTATCTATTCAATGGAA
Source organism: Argiope bruennichi (assembly GCF_947563725.1). NCBI lineage: Eukaryota > Metazoa > Arthropoda > Arachnida > Araneae > Araneidae > Argiope > Argiope bruennichi. The sequence goes on along the minus strand of NC_079157.1, from coordinate 80,079,278 downwards.
CACATCCTTTGAAGTATGTGCTACACTAATCAGAAAAAGAAATTAGCATAAATAATAAAAAACAGCAGTACAAAAAGATGAAGTATTCTTTTTTTTTTTTTTTTTTCAAAAAATAAAATTTAGAACTGACATTAATTTGAGGATATTTACTTTAAGTTACTTAAATTAGTAAAATCCCCTTCCCCTTAAGGTAAGTGAAAAAATTATTAATTTGAAAGATAGATCCATAACTATTATTCACTTAACATTATTACAAATAAAAGTTTAGCACTATCTCTATTTAACAAGACTGATTTCTGTTTTACAAATATTGTTTAATAAATTAGTGACTTTTTAAATATAGAAATTTCTTCATTTCAAGATTTTATTAAAAAATTTGCCTCATTTTATATAAATGAAAATGTTCAAATTGGGATTTACAAGTTTGAAGTTCTCATTCAGATAGAAGCACTAAAAACATGAGTTTAGATTTGATAAATAAGTAATAAAAGGCAGAAAATAAATTATGTTCTGCAGAAAAACAACAGAAAAGAAATTGAACAACTAAGAAAAATTTACAACTTGACCAATTAGAGAAATTAATAAAAGAGGGATATAAAAAATAACACAAAGCTCACTTTTTATTCAATAAATTCTAGCATAAATTTCATAAATAAAAAAAAACTATAATAACTTAAATAATAAACTGAAATTTATATTAGCAATCAGAGAAACAAAAGTAGTGATAGAAGGAGAAAAAAATTCTTACTTTAATAGTTTGAGGCAAAGGAGCGGGGAAAAGACCTAATAAAATAGACAATAACAAAAGGTAGGCTTCTGGTATTTCTACATGGTACACCATTAGGTACTGAAGATGTTGGAATCCAGGAACATGAGAGGCTTCATCTGTGACATCAACACTACCAAAGGATGATTTCATATTGGTACCACTTACATTAAATCCTATAAATAAAATTTAAAAAAAAAAGTACTCAGTAAATATTTTTGAGAAAAACAAATACCCTAAAAAAATCACTATTTTATTTTACACAGATTATGCTATTTTTTACATAAACCAATTAAAAAATTTAGTAATGAAAATAACAGAAGACTGCTACAACATAAATATTATTTCACACTATACTGTAAGTAGTAAATATTAATTAAATTTATCATGACAAAACAAGATAAATATATGTGCTCCTTTAAGACTACAATTCTTTTATTTACAGTAAATAAAATATTTTAAGCATTCAAATGCACCTTTTTTTGTTATTTGCATTTAATTATATCAAAATATATGGTTGCAAATCAAAAATATGTCTGAAAATAAATTCTATTTTAAAAGAATTTATAAATGTTAAAGAATACTTTTTAGTGTTTTTATTGCCTTTTTAACAATTAAACACAAAAAATTTACCTAAAGCAAGATCAACTCGATTGCTTAATACAGCTTCAGTTTCAGCTAACCATCCTCCATTCATCGATGATTCTCTAAATATTAAAAGCAGATGTTGATGGCTTAAAAAGACTGCTAAAATTTTTAGTCCCCACACAATAGTAGTAGGATGCAAATGTTCCTGAATGAAAAGTAAAACCCAGTCATACCCTAAGCATTTTATGACTGTTTCACAGAACCTGAAAAAAAAAAAGTGAGTTTTCAAAAAATTACATATAATGTAAAACGGTAATAAGAAGCATTGAAATATTATCAAGCTTCTAAACAATAAAAAGCAAGAATGCATTTGAAATAATCACAGGAAGGAATGCATTGAATAAATCACACTGAACCCTTAAACTGGTTTTGAAAGGACTCGCTGTCAATACAGAAATTGGAAGTAACAGAAAAGAATTTGAAAAGAAAAAATTTAAAATTTCTTGAATACATCAAATGCAACATACAGAGTGAAAACTCATGCACTACCTTCCCACATTGATGTTAAGAAGAGAGCTAGCTAATCATAAAAATATTTAATCTTTATAATTTGCAAATTTTGAAAGGCCTTTAAATTTCAAAATACAGATAAATTTAATGATGAATCTCATCAATTCACGATTTGATTATTCCAGCCAAAATCCATAGACTATTTTTTATGCATTTAACATGGACAATATAATTTGCCTTGTTTTGATCTATGTTGCAATATCAAAATTAAACAGACTACAAAAATTTAAATATGCATACAGTTAGTATGCATATTTAAATTTGCTCTGAACATATATTAATGCATCAATATATAAATATGTGATATATACATACAATGAATAAATTCATATCTTCTATTACAGATTAAGAATTGTATTGAAAAATGTCTTTCCAATTATAAGGATAAGAGTAAGGAATATGAAATGTTGTTTTATAATGTAAAATTCAGAATCTCCATGAACTAAATGACAGAAATATAGGAATTCATGTGTTAGTATAATACCTAATTCTTCTTAAATTAATTTAATGAGAATAGGAACATACTGAAACAGATAAATTTCAATTCTAAAACCAATCCTTATTATTCCATTCAAATTTAATTAATTTGTTTTTAATGTTAAGTACAAACAAGACACGGAGAATACTTTTTTTCTACAATAAAGAAAAGTACTATAGTTACGTATAATTGGCTGTTCCTGATCTTGACAGTAAAGAAGAAAGTAAGGCAAGGCAATGGTTCCTGAGCAGAATATTCTGGTTATTTTTAGAGTCAACAAAATCTTTCTTTTCTGAAAGGAAATGATGTTGATTTTGATTACTACATAGGAGTTTTGGTCAAAATTTAAAATAAATTAGGTATGAAAAGATACATGTATACTATCTAATGATATACATGTATACTATCTAGTTAAATATTAAAAAAATATGAATGTATAAATTATAGGTAAATCCAATTTTTAATTGTGAAATACTACAATTAATAAAATAATAATAACTAGATAAATAGTTTGAACAGTTTCAAGAGGAAAAAATAACAGAATAGAAAAACTTTTGATTATGATGTAATTCAAGGTTCTTAGTGAAAAATGGATGCAAAAATTAAACACTTTTTAAGCATCTTAGTGAAAAAAATTAAGCACACATGTGTGTACTTTGTACACACATGGATACATAAACCCAAATATTTTCTAAGAGTAGGATTTTTTTTCTTTTATATAATAAATTACAGTTTTTAAAGAATTAAAAAAAAATATTTTTGGAAGTTTTAAATATGCATTTTTAAAGTTATAATCTTTCACAAGAGACTACTTTTTATATTTTAATCGGAATATTCTAATATGATATTGCAAATTCTAAAAAGGATTATAACATTGTTTAGAGGTTGAATCGAACCTCATCTCTTATTTATACTGGCAACATTATCTTAAGAAATAAATAATACAAGGAAATTCTGAAAATTTGAGTTATGAGCAAACTGAATAAAATCAATATTACAGATTTAAATTTGGATTAGATTTTTAATTGATGGAGATTTAAATAATTGGTAAAGTAAATACATAATGGAATGAAAATTATTTGCACAGGTCATTAAGGAAAATGGTCTCTACCATTTCCTAACAGAAACATCTATGTTAATTGCTAGCAAACACAATTAATCAGTTAGGAATTTCAAATTAGTTACAAAAATGCAACATCAGATAAAGCTGACAGCATTTTATAACTATAAATTTAAGCTCATAACGAAAAAAAAAATGCAATTAAACAATTTTTATGTCTTTATGTGTACAGTTTAAAATAAAATTGTCTTGTAAAAAGTAACTATTTTTTCCTAATTTTAAAATCCTCAACTCAAAAGTTAAAATGACAAAAATCTTACAGAATTATCTGATATTGATAAATTTAATTCAATGAACTAATACATACTTTTTTTTATTTTGCCTTTATTTTTAAACAAAAAAACAAACAAACTAGATAATATAAATATTTATGAGAACAGAAATAAGCAGAAAAACAAGAAAAGGGTTAAAGAAACACTATTATTACAGCGGACTTTAATTAATTATTTTTTTTAATTTCTCATTTGCAATTTTAGATTCTATACCTCATAAAAGTTTGTTTCACTCATTTATTACTTTCTCGTATAGTATTCAGAAAGTATAAACTCAAACTCGAGATGTTAACAAATCTCTACATTTAGATCTTCCTGTTCCAAAAACATATTATTGGAAAATGTCCATCTCTCTATCTGTCTATGACAAAGAAAATTCAAAAAGGCTTTGAGCTAGACGGTTGAAATTTGGTATACAATCTTTGCACCAGATTTGCGGATTTCTATCGATTTTTGATTAAAATCGGTTTTGTGGAAGTTTGTCTGTTCAAATATTAGTTAATACGATAACTATAAATCGAAAAGAGCTAGATCAATAAGAATTAGTACACAGATTTAACATCTATAGTGTAGACATATGTCAAAGCTTGGGAAAAAAACAACGGGTCGACTATCTTTCGATCTATACTTTCATAAACATGTTAATGCAATAATTCAAAAACGAAATATCTTAAATATATCAAATTAGGTATGGGATTTTGTAATACAAGTGAGGTTTTGTGTGAAATTTGTGTTTCAATCTGTTGAGAGAAATGTGTCTAAAGCACAAACTCCATTTTCTGATGTTATTAACATTGTTCCAGAAATAAATCACCAAACAAGCTGCCAAGGATGACACGATAGATTCAGTAAAAATGCTAAATTCCCACTAAATTTTATATTTCGTAACTATTTATTGTATGCCAATGAGCATGCAAGGGCATGACAAGTTTATTAGAGAGTATGTGAGAAAGTTTTGTGGAGACCACTCCCTCTGGTTTTTCTTTTAATAATATTGCACTTTGCTACAAGTGAAAAATACTTTGTTTCATTAGCTTTTTGCAATAATTCTTTAATTTCTCCTTCCATTTCAGAAATTTCTTTTTCTATGTATCTTTTTTTTATTATTATTCCAAAGAGCAATACATTTTATTCATACAGAGTAAAATAAAAATATTTCACATGAAAAAAAATAATTCTTCAAATGTGCAGATGCATTTGTAAGAAATATCACAAATACGTCTGTTTAATTTGAGTGGAATTGTTGAAATAAATGTTATATACATATTTGAAAATCCACAACTTATGCAAAACCAAATTGTTATTATTATTATTATTTGAAAAAAACAAACAAACCATACTGAGTTTTCTCGGAAATGTCTATGTATCTTTTTCAGTTTACCTTTAATGCAACTTCTGAAAACTTAACTCGTATTTCTTAAGACTTACTCTATTGTGTATAGAGTAAATCGAACTGCTGAATATATTCGAAGGGAAGTAAAGTAAGAACTGCAGAATATATTCAAGGGGAAGTCTGCAATATCAATTTTCTATGGAAGATAATTTGCAACAATTTTAAGTGACATTTAAAAAGAATACCACAAAAGAAATCGCTATAATTGAAATGTTATGGTTTAAACTAAAATTTCAGTGCACTGGATTTTACACAATCAATAACGTAATTACACGCCACAGTAAATACCAATTCGATGTCATATAGTAAAATCCCTTTTGTAGTTTTCAAAAGATTGCCTCAAAATAACAAATAAACACGAACAATGATTGAATTTAACATGACTTCATGGTTATTAGAACAAAAACATCATATATATGTTTTATTTGTGAGATTAGAGTAGTTTCTTCTATTTTTGCATCAAGTGCATCTTATTTTATGTTAATGAGAACCAAACTGCTTAATCTCTAATAGCCCATAAGGTTAAACATGAAGTTACCAGATACGGCTAAAATAAATTCGTCAGTATCTAGAATACTAAAGAAGCTCGGGTTGCAACATGCTTGAAACATTTCGTTCGAATTTTGCGTCTTTGGAATAATCATTTCAATATATGCCGATGCCCACTGTTGAAAAAAGAAGTGAAAAATGTTCATTAAGCATTATCTTAACACTAGTTGGAACTCCTGGTGCCTGGTTTTTAAGGTGCTTAAAAATCATTTTCAAATTTAAGCACTTTTCATGACACTACAGACCCTGATAATTCTAATTACATAAAATAAATAAATAATTAAATATTATTTTATAAATAGAAAATCTTTTTTTATGGAATGATAAAATGAAGTACAAGTCAATGTTTTCTTTTAAATGACAGTATAAAGCAAGAGAAATATTGCAAAAATTAAATAAACCATTAATGAGAAGTTACGATAAAATCTTATATATATATATTAAAAAATTAAAACATACCAGTATTTACAAGAGCATTATTGATATTTCCTGTTACATTCATTTCTTTTTCTTTTACAGAAGATAAAGGAATAGTTGCAGCAATAAACTGTCCAAAACTATAAGAAAAATAATTGCATTAACATAAATATACAAATTAAGAATTTCAAAAGATTTTCTTTACACATTTTTATTGTTCTATAAGATTTATTATTCAGGTCTTAAAAATCTTCCATCTTGACAGAATTTTAATGCATTTGAAGTTGTAATAAAGAATAAATTCCTAAAACTATGTACAATTTTTAAAAAAATGCAATAGCCTTATCAAGCATTAAATATCAATTAAAAATACATCACATACACAGCAATACAACTACTTATAAAATTGGTTACATACTTTTGCTTATTTTTTAAGAGCGTTTACCAAAATTTTCAAGCATAGGGGCTTATACTTATTCAGATTATCAAACTATAACATTAAAATAGTGTTAATGTTATTGGAAGCAAACAGCAATAATAAAGTTATCCGATTTTCAAAATAAATTAAATTATTAATGCAAACAAAAATTATGGATACTTATTACAAAGAAAGTAACTGACAAGTAATTGCTAATTAAAACAATCAAAAGTATAGAGAACAATGTAAAAATAATAATAAAAATTGGCTGAATAAATAAATTTAGTAGAATAAAATAACACTTTTATAGCATTGCCAGAAGCCTAAACAGTATAGATTTCTCTTTGGAAGAATTATTAAGGTAAACATGAGGATAGAAACCACTCATTCTGTTCATTGAAAGCCATGCAATAATTATTCAGCTTTTTTATTATTATTCTGTTCAATAAAATAGCCTAATTTATTTTAATTATTCATACACAAAACAATACCAACTTTATTTCAAAAAAAAAAATCCATTTACACATAAAATAAACCAATTATTCACAAAATATTTTATAATAATTTCCTTACCATCTCAAATCCACATTCCTGTTTGTATCCTGTAGCAAAATACACAGCAGACGGCAAAGTATACGACAAGTGGCTGATGATAAATGTAATTGTTTCAGAACATGCAAAAGACGACTAACCATGTTTAAATCACGGAGGACTTTGATATTGGATCTGTGTTCACTGTAAAAATAATAAGTCTTTGTAACAATTCCATCATCTTGCATATGATAAACATCAGTTCCAGTAAACAGCTTCTTCACTTTATTAAAAATCAGAAAAGAATTAACTGCACTTTTTATCAAGTAGATTATAACTGTCACAGTAAATCAACATATTAGAGGCTATATTGGGTTAAAAGAGTAAGTCTGAAAAAAATTTGATTCTTAAAAAAACCAACCACATAGTGGCCAGCAGCCAATTACATTGATACATTGGGGCTACAGAAAATCATCAATTGAAACAATAATAAATATTCAAAAAACATTTTCCCCCATCTAAATATGTAGCAAAAAAAAAAAAAAAAATGATATTCAAAATTAAACAATAAATAGGAAGAAACAACATTTCAATAATAATTGATCTTATTTATTTACGAATAATCTTTTTTGCAATTATTTTTATTGACAAAGTCAGTTTTTAAATTCAAGTTAATAAAAATATCAGAACTATTATTCATTACCTAGATTCAGCAGCAAGTTCACAAAAATGCTCATACAAGGATTTTTGGAGATCACCAGGAGAATCTTGCCATACCTGATAATATTTAAGAAATAAATTGTCAAAGAATCTTGATATGAAAAAAGCAAAAGTATATTTTCAAATAATTAAAAAAAAATGAATTGCTGTAAAATATATTATAAGATTTAAAATTTTTTTTTACCTCTAGATCACATAAAAGATCCTCAAATGCTGAAACATTAGGGATGGAAGTGCTTTCTCTACCACTATCAACTGTTCCAACCAACGAGAAAGTCAAATGAAGTATGTGGCTGTTCAAGAGACTTCTCTTTTTTTTAAGAAGCATGGCTAATGTCTAATAAAAGAATTTAATATGAAGTTTTTCAATAATGTTTGAGATGCCAAAAAAATATTTTGCTTTAAACAGCACCAAAATTATTTTGAAAAACTAAGAAAGAGAAATCAATCAATCAGAGAAACTAAGAAAATTAAAATCAATACAAGTTTCCTTTTTATTTAAATCAAATTACTAATTGATATTAACCATATTTCATCACAATAGTTCATATAAGCATTTGTTCAATAGTTAGAAAATGGGCAGCTTTCATTAAAAAAATTTTGCAATTATAACAGTTAAACATAATAAACAAATTCACACATAATTTTTACAATTAAAAAACCTAAGAAGATTGAAAAATCTATTTACATGCATGACTATATGATAATATTGCTGGTTTTTAGACAAGAAATAAGTTATAATCTAAATAAAAAATATATAAGAAATATAATATATAAGGAAATAATCTGTTAAGAAATAAGTTTTAAAGTGAAATAGGAGTCAAACATAATAGCTGAAAATTGCATTCAGTATTTTCTTTTGTACAAAATTTTTTTAAAGATATATTGTGCACAAGCTAATGTAATTCATATATTTTCCTTTGAATCATTTACTGTATTAATTTTTCCTTAATATCAAATCAGATAATCAATAAATGAAATACAAAACTTAGTAAAAGCAAAATATAAACTAATTTAAGTTTTACCTGATATCGTTTCATTCTATCCATTTCTTGTTGTGCTGCTCTGTTGCTTTTCACAACACAGACCAAAGCCTTTACTGCTGCATATAGACCTTCAACATCTTTTGCCATTGCAACTAGACCCAACAAAGTAGCTGTTCCACCAACATTATCAATTGTTAAAGAAACAGGATGAGGAACAAAAGTTCTAGCACCTATATATATAAATATATAAAACAATACCTTTCATAAAAATTATAATAATCCTAAAAATAATCCATTTTCTGAAAAAAAATCTCAACATTCTTATTTTTCACTGTTATTCAAATAAATATGTTACAATCAATAAATGCAAACATCAAGGCAAAATATAATTTTTTGGTGTTTAGAACATACAGTTTGGTGCATTATTACATGAAATGACTACAGTAGTAATACAGTTAGCCAGATACTAAAAAGTAATTTGATTTATTCTCACAATTTTAAGATTTAATTAATGATATTAATTTAAAACAGCTAAAAGTGCTTGAGAATTTCAATAAAATGAATAGAGAGAAAGTTTATAAAGTTTATTGCTAATATCATAGTCACAAAGAAAAAAAAATTGCAAATTTTAGACTTTTTTTCTGTGTATACAAAAGGTATATTAACTATATTTCTGAATATAATTAAAAATAAAACATACAACAAAATACAACATACAACAAATAATACATACAAAAAATAAACAACAACAACAAACAAACAAAAAATGTAAACAGTGGAAAAGACAGTAATTTTTTTTGGGAGGGGGGGAGCTGTTGAAAGGTGACCTGCTTAAAAGAAAATACATATAAAATTAAACCATACTTTTTAGAATACTGGTTTAATAAGAATGACTATTATTAATTTTAAGTAGAATAATAATATTCATTTATAATCAGAAGTAAAGCCATCAAATTTCTTATGAATTTCATAATTGGAATTTTTTTCCAGAAATATTTGATTAAAATAAAAGCAAAATTTTTATAATCACAATTTTAGATTTAATGTTGATCAACAAAAATTATAAGTTCATTAAAGTTGTTTTACAATAATTAACTTGTTATTTAAAAAATCAATCATATTAACTATATAGCAAATTAGTTTGGAACTCTCAGATGAAAAACATTCTCTTCATTTTTCTTCCTTATAGAGTTTTACTAATATTTACAAATAATAGACAGCTCAGAAGAGATTGTAAACAAGAGTCTGATTCTTTTCATAGAATTTTGTGAAAAATTAGCAAATTTAGTTGAATAGGAGTTTTGTCAAACTTGACAAGAGTTTTGAGTAGTTTGAACCCCTCAAAAATCTCAATGATAATTTTCAATTTAAAAAAATGATATAAATATTTGAGAATACAATATAGAACCATAAAAAATGAAGTAATTAATTTCACCAACAGTTAGCAAATTTTTTAGGATATTTATTAAAATTCAAGAGATTCAATACTCATGGAAAACAACCAATCAAAATTTTAAGTCTTATTCTTTTTTTCAAAATTTATATTTAACAAGCTAATTTTTAAAGAAATTAATGATCTTAAAATTCTTCAAGCTAATATCTAAGATCAGAACTTTGTACTTAAACAAAATTATCAATATAGTAATGAGAAATAAATAAAATTTTGGATGCCACATTTTTGCCATATAAAGCAACAGAGGCATCACTATTTTGGAAACTACATTTTACAGAGCGGCTTCTTTGTTTACAAAAGAGCAACTAAATTGAATGTTTAATGAATCACAAAAATGAATGTATGTTTAAGCAAACAGTGCTTTTTTTTACTAACATTTGGGCAACCTATACTTCTTAATTATTTTCAGTACAAGACATATTTAACATTAAAAAATTACTTTTATGCAGATAAAATACATTAATCAAATTTTTTAATCAGTAAATTATTTTTGATAAATCTCCCCTCTTGAAACAAAAAAGCAATTTCTATATTGTTAAATAACATTTTGCACTTTTTGTAAATACAGAAACTACTTCTCGCTATAAAATATTTTTTCCCCTCTTCGATATAGGAATGCAATTTGATATATTTAAGGTCAGGCATTTTCAAATGTGACAATGAAAACATACTGCAGCAACTGCTTGTATTAATAAAACAGAATTGGCTGCTAAATTCACTTCCAATTACAACAATAATTTAATTTCAGAAATCTTCTATTTCTATTTAAATTACAGAAATTCAAATGGTGGTTTGCATACTCTTAAAGGCTTTTCAGTTACCAAACATTCAAATTAAACTAAACATCAAGCTCCTTACATAATACATTTCTGAAGTTGCTGATAATGCAGCATTTTGTGAAATAGGTAGGAATCCCAAACACTACAAAATAGCAGAAATGAAATACACAGACTCTTAGCAAGCACAATTCAATAATCATTTTTATAAACTGAATCTTATGTGTAACTCGAAAAACTTCTATGAATATTGAAGTAGGGGGAAGGAACTATTTTCTGATCTTTTTTTATATCTTAATATTATCCAGCAATATTTTTATTTATTATTATCCAATGATATAACTGCTGTATATCTTTATTTTAAATAAGCACTAAATAAAATCTGTAAATTTTGTTCACATGTTGAATCTGAAGAATACTTTTATTTTAGGGAAATAAATAAAAGTTTTATAACACTAATGATGCAAGTAGAATATAGTAATATAGGTCAATTAGTATACCTAAAGAATAAAAATGAATTATATCTTTTCAATCATATTAACACACAGACACACATATATATATGTAATATTTATTTAGTTTTAGAAGTTCATTCAAATATCATGATAATTTCATATTTTTAGCTGCAAAAGTAATTGAATTCTCAAAACACTCATCTTGCTGATTTTGAATCATTATTTTGGGGATAACTGATTTGTTTCAATTTTCATTTACAAGAAAGTCGCTAAAAGAGCAAACACCTCAATAAAAACTTAAAATTTTACAAAAATGACACATTAAATTGTTATTTTTATTTTGAACCTGAAATTATATTATTAGAAAATTAATTATGCAGGAATGTATACCAAGATATCCAACAAGAATTCCACCCAAGCAGCGAGCAGGACCACTTAAATGGCCTCCAGAATTATGTAAAATATGTATAGGTGTAGCATTTTCATGGGAAGACATGCCCAGCTGTAAAGAAAAAAGTGCTAATTAATTGCAATAATAGCAGATGAAAAAGCTCATAAACATGATATTAAACTCCATAAAAAAACTTTCTTCTTTTAGAGAAACTAAGCTAAAAAGGGTTTATCATTATTAAAAATTAGTATGCTCAGTAAAAAAAAAAAAAAAAAAAAAAAAAAAAAAAACTTTTCAGTAGATTTATAGAAACTATAATTCTATAATAGAATGATTGTTTCTTTATAGAAAATTGTATCGTATGACAAATGCATTTATAATATATTTCCTGTTGTGTGAGATTTCAATAATGCATACAACGCATGACTAATTGTGTCATACAAGAATCCACTGTTCATTATAATCTACTTAATTATCAATTATGAATATGACTGAATTCTCAAAAGCTTCATACTTCCGATTCAAAACCATTATTCTTGAAGATTACAGTCATGTTTCAATTTTCAACTTCAAAGCAAATCGAGCATAAAATGTGAGGGGGACAGGAATCTTTAGTCACGGAAAGAATTGTACAGATCCTATTGCAGATCTTTCATGCAATTCAATACAAAGTAGTAATACAATTTACAGATAGACTCACAAGTGCAGACACCAATTATAAAATATTCAAAGGTGAAGGTTTATATTTTTGCTTGTTAAACACAAAAGCAGATAAAAAAATCACAGCTAGTTCTAATTTCAAAATTGGTAGTGAAAATGAGGACATATGTTCACTGATACCAAAAAGAGCAGACTGAACCAAAGTTTCTTTGTACCCTGTCTCCAGGTCCCTTTCTAGATATGAAATTGTGAACTGTTTTTGAAAAGAAACAGTTCAGCTAACAAAATGGTTGTGAAAGTTGACTATCCATATTTAATTTTCCACATTTGTATTCCTTGGTACATCCCAATAAATAAGTACGAATGTACCACCAACTAGCAATCTCGAGATGACTCAATTTTATACTCTTATTTACCAGAGCATATGAACATAAGTCATTTAAAATAATTATACAGCTACATCTATTTGATGCAGCAGCTGACATTTTTCCCATATAATTTAGTACAGGACAATTAAAAGTTTAATATGCAGTATTAAACATGTCAATAAAAAATCCCAAATATTATTAAAGAGTGTTTTGAGAAAAGGTAAGCCACCCCTTATTTTTAGTTATTCTCAAATTGTCTTTTGCAAAACAATTTATAATTAAAAAAAAATCCCTTTGGAATCATAGATAATCCTTTAATCTCCACCACCCTCAACTCATCTGATAACAAATAGGAATTTTTTATGTAATAAGGTTTTCAGCATTATCTAACTTTAATTAAGTTAGAATGAAATGAAATATCATATTTATCCTATATTTCAATAATATATATGACAAAAATTTTCTTTTGTTACAGTCTACAGAAATCTTTATTTCTGACCCATTAGTTACTTATATTTACAATAACACTCATAAGTAACTTTTAAAATAGCTATTATATATGAGAAACATTCATTTACATACATAAAGTACTTTCTTTTAAAATTGAGTAAAAGAAAAATTTATGAAAGTTCCACACAATAAAACATATAAATTATTATCAAATTTTTTATATAATTGTAAATATTTGTTAGATTTTATTTATAAATATTTGTTTGAATTCATTGTTTATTAATTAATTAGATTAGTTTAATTTTGTCTCTGATCAAATGTATGATACTTTTTTGGTAAATCATAACAAAAAATTATTGTCCTTTCTGGTATAAATGTTGAAATGATAAACACCTGTTTGATGACAGCATTTAGAAAACTCTCATCAAAAGAAAAGTACTGAAATTTTGACAATACGGTGATATCACAAACCATAATTAAGTTTTATTTAATTCTACAATTTGACATACTATGCTTCAAAAATGAATGTGTGTGTGTGTGTGTGACGAGATCTCACCCAAATTATTGAAATGGTAATTAATATACAACAAAGAATGTTCTAAATTCTAATCCAAAAACAAATAACAATTATTTACCATTTTTGCTATAGATCTACAATCTGCCTTGCTGTAAACTCTTCGAATTTTTGCCAGAGTCATAACAGATACAGCAGCAGCATTGATGCCAAAGACAATTTTTTCTTCTGCTACAAGAGGTTGATGCACATCAACACCTGAAAAAAATATAATGTATTTCTTAAAAATAAACATTTGTTTAAAATATGAATTGATATAAGAATGCATGTTTCTGGCCTCAAAATCACTTATAAACTGGACAATTGAAGCTGTATATCATTACAATAAACCCAAAGTATAGTTACTGTTTACTGTATTGTTTTTATTATTCCTCTATCTACATTTTCAATTTTCTCTATCCTTCTTACTATTATTTTTATACCGCCGAAATCTGCATCTAAATTTTAAATTCAAAAACAATCTATTTTATTTTTAATAGACCCCATTATTTTGAATTAATACATTCATAATAATGGAAGCAATATATTGAATCCAAGATAAGCATGAATATTAATGCAAATATCAATAAGTAAATTTTCTAAAATTTAAAATAACAGAGAAATTTTATATAAATAAGCCCTGATAAATATCAGTGAAAATTAGGAATAAACCAAAAATTCACTAAAATATCAAGTAAATGATTCAAGCTGAATTTTCCAAGTGTATTCCAATTATGTCCTCCATAGAATTTCTAATTTAAATTAAGAACAATGATATATTGATATAATTACAAGATGATGTTAGTACACCATCAATTTTATTCTCCAGGTTTTATTATTCTCAATATTATGAATTCATGACAAGTCAATATAAGAATTTATCTCATTAAATTTGCGCCATGCAAAAAATATAAGAAATGGATTCCAAATGCATAATCAGTTGGTCCTATAAAATTTAGTTACCAGATAAAGTTGGAGCTTGGAAACTGCCTGTATAACAAGGTCCTAATTGGTATAGCATAGCAATAGCAACAGGAGAGAGTACTTCTTCAACCAAGTGGCATGGACCTTGTTTCCATAATAATCTGGATTGCCTTCGAAACTGAGGTGGTGTACCAATAAAGCCAAAGATAGAAGTTGCTACAGTTAAATTAGCAGCACCACCACCAGGATTTTGAGAAATGTAGTGCAACTAAAAAACAGATGATTCAATTATAAACATTATTGTTGAATTAGATTGCAATTTTTATAAGTACAAATGCTAACCACCTTATTAATTTAAAACTTTAACAAAATATTTTAATAAAAGAAAAGTCATCAACAAAAAGTCATGAAATCAAACTTTTCTTTTTAGATTCAATTGCTTCTTTTAGAAAACCAAAGTAAAATCTGAATAATTAATATTTGCAACAGTCTTTCTACAAATGCCAAATAATTATTTGTAAATATCAATGATGACAAAACCACTGATATATAATGAGACTTTTAAGAAGTGTACAGACATTTTTGCAAATCCTTAAAATATTCAATTAAAAAAAGCAAACATCATGAATTATAAAAGATTTAAACATATACTTGCTGTAGAACAAATAATATTACCTCTAACTTGGAATTTTTCTTTTATAATCAGTTATTAAACTATAGTTTATTTTGTTCAAATTATAAATACATATAGCTACAAATGATTTGAAGTATTTTTTAAATTCATTTTCAATATAAAATTATTATGCTTCATCTTAAGTCAGATTTCACATATATTTTTCTGAATGCTATTCCCAAATGTAAAATTATATTTTCAGTTTTAATATAAGCAAAAATAAAATAAAAGGAGAGCGGAAAAAAAATTCTAACTTTTGTTACCTTCTGGGTATTGTGATGTTGCCCATCTATATAAACTGAGACAGAACTATTTTTAAGAACCGCTCGATTTAAAATAATAGTAAGGTGATGCCATTGTCCTTCTTGCAAAAGCTCAGGGCACCATACACGGACACAGCATTCCTCTCGTTCTTCTGGTTCCCAATCCAAACCAGCTATTGTGAGAGGGAGAAGATGAAATTTAATAAAATGAACGTTCTATGATAACTAATTTATCTATATAAAAATAAACTAAAAATCAGCTAAATTTTAATAAAATTGTATAGCCTTTTAAAATTATAAGTACAAGAAGTGTCAAAGTCGCTGAATACAACCTAATGAAAAAGTAATTTACAGGGCTGTTGAGTTCTTTAACACTAATTTTTAATTTTTGTCCAAGCCATTTCAAGAACTATGTAGTGGACCATATAATAAGGCAGAAGCAGGAAAAAGACAACATGAGAAATTATTCTGAGCTCATATAGTTCGAAAAGGAATCTGTGAACTCAGATTTTGATTCCATGAGAAAAAGAGTACTTAATACAACTTAGAAACTAAAGTAACAGTGAAGCTGGAATTTGAGTGATTAGATAATTTGAAATTGTTACATATGTATTTTTATATGAAATGGGTTTTCTGGTAATTAGCAGTGAGTTCTTTAAATTAATATTTTTCCTCACGTTGATCAGACAACAGGTTTATTTCACAACCTTTAAAAGTAGGGAGGGGAAAAAAAAAAAAACAAGAAAGCATTTTGAACTTAATGGCTTCAAACAGGGATTACTTGAAATTTAACTCAGCAAATTTTGTGATTCAGTAGCTGCTGCAGTCAGCTCTGAAGTATGAAAAAACTATATATATTTAAATGGAGTTTGAATTCAAGTTATTACAAAGAAAATTAATCTTAGAAATACCTATAAATCAAATATATATAACTCAAATTTATTACATTGATGCAATGCCTAGCATATACAAAGAAAAAAGAAATGTCACAATAAATTAAAATACACCCAATACAATACAAAAAACCTGTATTAGCAATTTAAAGATTTTATTAGAAAATGAATGCAATTTAATTAAATTAACAACCAAATCAAAGCATTTGTCTCAGAGCACCAGATTTAGTAGACATATACTTTTAAAGGTGAAGATGTATACTTTGGAGTTCGAACGTTCTTTGTATTTTGGAGTTTTTTTTTCGAAATTTTAATCAACTAAATGTTAAACATGATTTTGGAGGGGTTTTTTTTTTGTCAAAATTTTCAAAAACATTCTAATATAAAAAATAATTAAAAAAATTATTAAAGTAAAATAATAATAATCTTTCCAATAATACCTGCTTAGTTTGTTGTAAAATTCTTTACTCTAGATTAATTAATTTTTAAGATATTTTAAGTATATTATACAACAATATTTTCACTATTGCAAATGAAACTCAAATCTCAAATATTTTCATTGCTGCTAACAATACCCCACATTTTTTTCCCTTCATTGTTGATGTCAAGTAATAAAGATAAATTTTATTTTTCCATATTGCATAGATTTCTATTTAAAGTATGCAATTAATAAAATTTTTGAAAATTTTGACAGCTACAATTACTGCTTGATTTTAGAAGTAAGCAATGATAAATAATAAAGAAAAAAACTACATATTTTTAAACTGCATTTATTGTTGCTCTGTTAGCCTGATATTTTCCTTTCTTACTAAAATATGCTGATTTTTTAAAAATTGAAATTTTTTTTTAATACATAACCCTATGATATATTACATAAATCATGAAATGTATTCTGAAGGGCATCCAACACTTCAATGTTAAATGACTTTTCCTTCATTCTTCATATTTTTTATGAGCGTACCTTTTATTCAGTAAGCATGTTACTGGATTAATTGAAGTTTAATCAGTTCTCTTTCAAAGCTAAATTAGAGAGGAAGTGTTAAGATTAAATTTCTTTAAAATTTTATGTAACCAATAATTCTGATGAACCAGTTGACTGTCAAATGCTGCTAATATACAATAAAGAAATATATTGAAAGGGATCGATTCCCTTGATCATGAAAAATTATTTGAAATAGTTAAACAAAATATAGTAAATCAATCTATTAGAAATAAGAAATAAAAACTTAGACATAGGCATACAATAGTTACGAAATATTAACTTTTAGTATGAAATTAGCATTTTTACCGAATCAATTGTGCAATTCTTGGCTACTTATTTGGCAATTAATTCAAAGTATGCATTAATAGTATCCAAAAATCGAATTTGTGTTTTAGACATGTTTTTCTCAACCAGCTGAAACAAAAATTTGACATAAAACTGCACTTGGAGTCACAAAATCCCATACCAAGTTTAATATATTTAAATCAATGCATATTTGAATTATTGCATTTACATCTTTCTGAAAGTAAAGACCAACAGACAATCAATACATGGCTACATTTGGCTCAAAATTTGACAGGAATCTACACTACAGATGTTAAATCTTTGCACCGAATATTCTATATAACTCTCTTTATTTTATAATTATTGTGTTAATTTATATTTGAACAGACAGACAGATGGACTTCCTCTGAACAGATCTTATTCAAAATTTGATAAAAAAATCTTCATATTTAGAGAAAATACCATAAACCGAATCTTAACTGTCTAGCTCAAAGCATTTTTGAGTTATCTTTGACACAGATAGACAAACATTTGCCAAAACACACTTTATTAAAGGTGTTTTAACACAATTTTTTTCTAACTATTTTTATTCAAAAGAAAATGAATATTTTTATCATATAAATTGAAACTTCCTTTCATCTGGAGTCGTTTCAATCAGTTAATATGTCAAGAGATGCTATTTATAACTTAAAATAGTTATAAATAAATAATTATATCATGATATTTCAATAAATATTAATATATATTGGATGATATAATGCGATGATGAAATTCAGTTATCATTCAGCCCTACTTATGATTATATATATATATATATATATACATATATATATATATATACTCAGGTATAGGACAAAATAATAGGAACACCTGTGAAAAAATGAAAATTTATATTTAGTAAAGGGTTGGGCCACCTTTAGCCTGAATGACAGCTCGCATTTGACATGGGATTTACAAATAAAGGTCTTGAACAAAGTTAATTGGAATTTTCACCCATTCCACATGCAAGGCCATCTCGAGTTCAGATAGTGTGTGTGGAGGAGGAAACCAAGCACAGACTTTGTTCTCTAAAAAACTCCACAAAGGCTCAATGATATTGAGACCAAAGGCTCAATGATATTGAGACCAAAGGCCTGAGGACACCAGGTTAGATGCTCCGCATAATTATCATGTAACCATGTTTGAATACAGCGAGACGTGTGAACAGGGGCAATGTCATCTTGGAATACAGGACGTTCTCTCGGAAAGAGAGTCTGAAGCATAGGTTGAAGATGATCTGCAAGAATGCTTCGATAATGGTCACCTGTGATCATCCCCCTCAAGACAACGAGATGTCCCAATTCACTGGAAGATATTGCGCTCCACACCATCACAGAACTCCCTCCATGTTTCATGGTTGGAACCAGGTAGTCAACATGAAATGCTTCTGCTGGTGTTCGCGAGACGAAGACACGTCCAGTGGTCTGGAATAATGCAAATGAGAATTCATCAGACCAGATGACTTGTTCCCATTGATGTTGTGTCCAGTTTAGGTAGTCTCTTCATAGCATTTTGTACTGAAACTAACTGTTTTGGAATAGCTGCTCTGCCATGAATGTTTGCAACATGCAACTTTTCATATATATGGGGTTCTAAAGATGGGTATTCATTTCGGACATTATCTACAGCAGTGTAGTCTTGCAATTTTGGGTGATTATCCTCTTCAACACCCATCTGTCACGGTCCTTCAACTTCAACTTTTGCCCATTATTGTGTTTTGCAGAAGACACCTTAACCAGGTTTGTGTAGGCTGTCATAACTCTTGACACAAAGGTTTTTGAAACACCCACAATGTTGGCTGTTCTGGACATGGGCACTTGACCCAGGCAAGCTCCAACTATCATGCCTTTTTTCACATCAGAGAGGATGGACATAATCACGCTTTACTAGATATAGAATTTTCTCATGCAACTCTCACACTGCCAAATGCTTGACTGATATCTACCCTTTCACTG
Organism: Argiope bruennichi; assembly: GCF_947563725.1. NCBI lineage: Eukaryota > Metazoa > Arthropoda > Arachnida > Araneae > Araneidae > Argiope > Argiope bruennichi. The sequence continues at coordinate 80,059,350 of NC_079157.1, read as the reverse complement.
CCCCTAGGTAGCACATTGTTGCGACACGAGGCAGCCTTTTATTGGATGGTTGAAGGACAATTCATTTTTAAATGGATGCTCCTATTATTTTGTCCTATACCTGTATATACAGACATTACAATTATGTATAAGACACAAATTGAATACACACACACACACACACAGTCAATACCTACTTGATTGATCCATCATTGTTTCTGTAGTTGAAATTAATAATGCTTTATCTCTGGACGAAATTTGTATACTAAGACAGATCAACTGCTCATCCCTTCCCTGTATATTTCTCACTAATGTCAAAAGCCTGATTGCATGAGGATCTGAATGAGGATCACTAAATTTTTCAGAACAGATCCAAGTACAGAAAGACAGACCAGTTTGAGGAGGAAACACTCTGTCTCCTATAAGGGAAATATGCTTTCAGTGAATATTAAAATGGAATAAATTATTACACATATAATACAGATGCTAATATAAAACAGAATACAGAATAATACAATACAATAATATAATACAGAAAAAAAAAACTTTTTTTATAGAAATTAAAGCAAATGCAATATTTTTCTAAAGCAGTTATTTTGTTTGTCTTTGAAATAATTCTAAGACGAATGAAATAAGCCATTAATGACAGATATTTTGATTTATGAGGGATAAGTGTAAGTAAAACAAAGAGATATCATAGAAAATTATCTATTTTTATATGCATAAATTAAAAATCCAATTCTTCATTCTAATGCAAATTTCTTAATTTTTGGCCAAAAAATAGAAATTTTAATTAAAAATTTTAATGCTTCATTCACTTTCTGATGCACTAGATTTCTTAAGTTTTATAATATTAGATGTTTTTGCTGGTAATGTAATATTTTAATAATTTTTTAATTTCATTATAAATATGGCAATTAATTTTAACAACTGACAAATTATAAAATATACATATCTATATCTATTAATAAAAATATTTTTTTTTGAAAACATGCTTTTACAATTACATATATTAAAAAGCAGAAAATAACTTTTTTTTAATCAAAAGATAAATAAAAAAATAAGAATATAAAAAAATCCAAAAGGGTATTGAAAACAATATGATAAAAAAAGCAAGCTACAATGAATACTATACACAAATGGTTCATGGTTTCATTTCATGGTGTGTTTTGATATTTTCATGAAAAAAATAATTTACACATTCATTTTAGTATATTCATAAGTGTATTTTTTTTAAAAGTTTTATTTTTAAAATTATTTTCTTAAATCTAGTAAATAATTTTCAAAAAAGATTTAATTAAAACATTCTTTAACTTCTTAACACACAAAATATTATTTTTTCATATAAGAAATAATGTTTTTTGTTTGTTTGTTTTTCCATTGGTATTATTTATGCTATGATGAAGTGCACACAGCATAAATAAATAAGCACATGCAAAAAAAAAAAAAAAAAAAAAAAAATCACTACAATTTTAAGAAAAATGGGGGGAAAAAATCTAACTTTAGTCTGATGGAAAACAATCAAATTAAAATATATTATGCTCTGGCAAGTCTTAGGAATATTTAACAAGAAAGAAAATTTCAGAATAAATCTTAAATTTGTACTTTTATCCGGGTTGCATAAGTCATAAAAACAGATGTGCAATCACAGTAAATGTTTGAATAGACTTATTTGTTGTATATGAATACAAATGTTTAAACTTTTGATGTCTGTTCTGTTTTGAGTTTTAGATCTGAAGTCTAGATTATAATTGGTGTAATCAATCATTCCATGAAAATACTGTATTACACAATCACACAAACAGTTTAATTACAATTCTAATAAATTTAATCTTTGCTTTAAATCACAAAATAACACTCAAGAGTATTTATGGCGTAATATCACTAAAATTGAAAGTAACTTAAAATCCCTATATCTGTGTGAATAAACAAACTAGACTGTTGTCATTCTCAAATTTATATACCAAAATATCAAAAATATATAATCAGATAGAGTATCAATCTGACAATGACTGCATATTATAAAAAAGTGCAAATAAACAATACTTCATTATTGTGTCTTTTATATGAACAATTAGTACAGAAAGTTAAAAAAAAAAAAATCTAGAAAGATCAAACAAGCAATAAAATAATCCACATATTAAAAAAAGAACTGATATGCATTAACTTGTTTACAATTTATACTTTCACTTCATTAGCTAAATTGAATACTTGCCTGTTTGCTGCAGGTAGCAGATATATTAGATCATAAGATAATGTCTTAAAATTGATTGTAGTGTCAAAAAAAAAAATTAACTTAAAATATGTCCCAATGTCCTAAACAAATTGCTGCTGACTAACTATATATTAGGTGGATTTTCCAGTTCAAATATTGTCATCCAGAAATCTTTTTTGCTTTGATTTGTTAAGGGGTAATGTTGGAAATTAAAAGGTAACTGTTATATTTTTTGATAATTTATTATATTTTGAAAATTTCTCAATAAATATTTAAAAAAGATATTTTTATTAATT